>NC_064851.1:72911037-73211037 GCF_024139225.1 Suncus etruscus | reverse complement strand
CAACAGCTCCAGGATCTTTCATTTTTTTATATCCCACAGATAAATGAGATTATTCTGTCTATTTCTCTTTATCTGACTCATTACACTCAGCATAATAATCTCAATATTCATTCATGTATAAGCAAAGTACATGATTTCATTTTTTTCCCAACGACTGAATAGTGTTGTATTGTGTATGTGAACCACATTTTTGGCCACTCATCTCTTGTTGGGCTTCTGGGTTGTTTTCAGATGCTGCCTATTTTAAACAGTACTGCAAATGAACATAAGAGTATGGAATACAGTTTTGTATTATGCTTTTATGTTCCTGCAGTATATTCCTGGGGTGGTATTGCTAGATCATATGGGAGCACAATGTCCAGCTTTTTGAGGAATATCCATAGTGTTTCCCAGAATATTGGACTAGAAATCATTCACACCAACAGTGAATGAGAGTCCCTTTCTCCCTGCATCCATGACAGCATTGGCTATTCTTGTTCTTTGTGCTGTGTGCCAGTCTCATTTATATGTGATGATACCTCATTGTTTTGATTTACATCACGCTGATTTGGAGCTTTTTTCATGTGCTTTTTGGCGATCTGTATTTCTTCTTTGAGGATGTCAATCCCATACCTCTTCCCACCCCCAGTTTGTTATCATAACAGGCATATTATTAATTTAATGTCTCATTTTATTGTTGTTGACTTTGTGGCTTGGATATTTAATTTTTTCCATCCTAACACTACTGATATTATTGAATCTCTTTGACCCTGCCTCCTGGTATTTCACATCTGTCTTTCTCCCTCTCCATGTTTTTTTCTTCTCACTGTGCTATGGGGCCAAGAGTGTGCTAGGAAACACCTTTTTAAATCATTTCATTCTCTCATGCAATTATTTAAATACCACATATAAGTGATATAATGATGTATTTATCCTTCTTCTGGCTACTTCTTTTTTGTTTTGTTTTGTTTTGTTTTTTTTTGGTTTTTGGGCCACACCCGGTGGTGCTCAGGGGTTACTCCTGGCTGTCTGCTCAGAAATAGCTCCTGGCAGGCATGGGGGACCATATGGGACACCGGGATTCGAACCAACCACCTTTGGTCCTGGATCAGCTGCTTGCAAGGCAAACGCCACTGTGCTATCTTTCCGGGCCCTGGCTACTTCTTTTAACATATCTTCCATTTCCATCCATGTTGCAGAAAATTGCAGTATTGTGTTATTCCTCAAAGCTTTGTAGCATTTATTGTATACATACATGTATATGTATATGTATATATGTGTGCCCCATATCTTCATGATCCACTAATTTATTTTTTGACATCTATGTTGATTCAAAATATTAGTTATTGTACTGAGAGCTGCTCAGTAGTCAACAATGGTGTGCATAAGTTCTTTTGTATTAATGTTTTTATGTCCTGAGGATAGATACCCAAAAGTATCTATCCCCAGGGTTTTATAGGTAATATGGCAGCTTGATTCTGAGTTTATGAAAACTCTTCATACAATATTCTTTAGGGTCTAAAAAAAGACAACATTCCCACAAAGGGTTGATGAGAGTTCCTTTTTTAACACATCCCTTCCAATACATAGTGTTCCTAGTATTTTTTATGTGTGCCACTCTGCCATGGCATACATAAACTTTCAGGGGAGCTCAGCCCACCAGATGTATCCTCAAATTTTCCTGGTGGGGAGAACAGAAAAGAAACCTACAGGGTACCTCAAAAGGCCCGCTGTGGACGCCTTTTCCCCCTACGTGGATGGTTGAAGAATTTCCGAAGAGATGCTTGGCATTATATTTTTGGTCATTATTTGGCTATCTCTCCTTTGTAAATCTCAGGTAAAATTGTGGCCTCTATCAAATAATTTGGCTTAAAAATTCCAGCACCAAAGATTACTAAGAGAACCCCTTTTCTGGTTATATTTAGCCCTAAAAGCAAAGACAATGTTTTTTTGTCTTTTTCCAATATGTCCTTGTAGCTGCAGTCTCTGGGTATAAAGGGCGAATGCAGATCCTGGGCTATTGACTCTGCTCAGAAAATAGGAAAACACATTTTAGGGGATTTGGCTCCTTCCTTTATTTGACCTTTAAAATAATAGAGCCCAGCCCAGTGCAGATCAAGTTCCTATATATTTCCTATTCTATTTCCTACTAATCCTTGTTTTGCATTTGAGGTTGGTTGTTAAAAGCTGCCCTGAGTGTTACCTTTTCTTTTGCAACTCAGAATTAACTTTGCTTTGTTATTGTAAATATCCTTCTCTGCACCTGTGACTGGCTTACCCCTATAAAACCCCTTGTTTGGAAAATAAACTTGTACTCCTGCCAGAAGACGTGTTGACCTGACATACTCTGTGGTTTCATTATTTTCATATTTCGCCGTCATGCAACCTACTCTCCCTAAAGTGGATTCACCGAATTCTCACTAATGGGTGTAGGACAGAAGCCGCCTACAGCAACACTCTACCTGATGTGATATTTATTGTTGTCTTAAATTGGATTTACAAATGAAGTTATAAGTGATTTGAGCATTTCTTTCATGTGTCTGTTGGCCATCTGTTGATCATCCTCAAGAGAGCTGTCTGTTCCTTTATCTCTCCCTAATTTTGATTGGAGTTTTTAGATTGGGGGTAATCTTTGTGAGTACTGTGTATTCTGAAAATCAACCCTTTATCTTATGGGTTGAGTGAAAATATTTTCTCCCACTCAGCTGTCTTTTAGTTTTAATTTGTGTCTCTTGGGCTTATTTGTTCAATTTGATTCTGTAGCCTTTGACACTGACAGTTGAAGACTTCTTTAGGTCTAGGTTTTGGAGTGGTTTTCTGATGTTTACCTCAATTTTCAGGTCTGAGATAAAGGTCTTTATCTACTCTGAGTTGACTTTTGCATAATATGTGAGATATGAGATGGTTATGAAAAGGTGTGGAAAAAATAAAAATTAATAAGTAAGGGCTGGAAAATAACAAATAGAAGGAGAACTCCCCATCCTTGTGAACTCTCCATCTCCCCAACTCCCTGTGAACTCTCCA
The DNA here is from genome assembly GCF_024139225.1 of Suncus etruscus. NCBI lineage: Eukaryota > Metazoa > Chordata > Mammalia > Eulipotyphla > Soricidae > Suncus > Suncus etruscus. The sequence goes on along the minus strand of NC_064851.1, from coordinate 73,208,034 downwards.
CCTAATAACAAATAGGAGAACTCCCCATCCTTGTGAACTTTCCACCTCCCCAACTCCCTAACTCCCTAGGAACTTTCCACCTTCCCTACTCCCTGAGAACTCCCCACCTCCTCCCCATCCTTTGAACTAACCAAACGCCAGACAGCCAGTTCTGGCAACAATTCTCGGAAAGCCCCTAACTCACTTTAGATAAGCATATACTGTCAGGGGAAGAACATAGATACGCACATGACCCCAGGGGCAGGACACTGCCCCATCTGTTACACATGGTAAACAAGCTACCTCCTTCCTGGGCTCTGACGCATAACTTCTTCTGTGGCGGGAGATAAGAAAAAAATGCCTCCTTCCTGGCAGGTGTGTTTCATGATATGTATGGTCTTTTTGCCCTATAAAAGCTTTGCTGAATTCTGGAGGGGGGCCGAATCTCCTCTACTCAACTCTGAGGTATGAGATTTGGTCCCAGCATGCTGGAGTAATAAAACCCTCGTGTAATTGCAGCAAGTTTGGTCTCTAAGTCTCTGTGGGTGCACGCATATCCTGAGGCTAGAGCAAGGTTCTCCCTAAGGGGGTTCCTTCAGTTACAGGTGGTAATCTATTTGTCCCAAAGCATTTGTTGAAGAAAATGTCTTATTCCTTTTCAAGTTCTTGGATACATTGACAACAATTAGTTGACCATATATTTGGGGGTTTGTTGTTGGATATTCTATTCTGACCCATTGGTCAAAAAGGCTGCCTTTGTACAAACACCATGCTGTTTGATTGCTATGCTTTCTAGCAACCCTAACCCTAATTAGGTAATATAATGACTCTCAGTCTCTTGTTTTTTAGTATGGTTTTGATACTTGGAGTCTTTTATAATTCTATACAAACTATATAATTGACTCTTTAATTCTTTGAAAAATATTTTCTAAATTTCTGCATTGATTCTATATAGAATTCTATATAGAATAAACTTCTATATAGAAGTTTAGGTAAAATTGTCATTTTGATAATATTGATTATTCCAATACACTATCATGGAATGTTTTTATTTTTCCTTAGGTCTTCTTCAATTTATTTCTCAAGTGTTTTGAATTTTTCATGATATAATTTTCTCATATCTTTCATTAAGTCAATTCCTAGGTACTTGATGTTTACACTATTTTAAAAGGGATAGACTTGTTGATCTCTTTCTACTCTGGTGCATTATTTGTTTAAAGGAATGCAAACAATTTCTGTGTATTGAATTTAGCTGGCCTCTGTAATATTTATTTATTGTTTTGTGAAGTTTTTTTTGGAATCTTTAGGGTCTTCAGTATATAGTATCATGTCATCTGCAAATAGATATTTTTAAATTTCGAGCTTCTCTTCCCTGATTATCTTTGCAAAGATTTCTAAAATGATGTTGAATAAAAGTGGAGACAAAGGGCCCGGAGAGATAGCACAGCAGTGTTTGCCTTGCAAGCAGCCGATCCAGGACCTAAGGTGGTTGGTTAGAATCCCAGTGTCCCATATGGTCTTCTGTGCCTGCCAGGAGCTATTTCTGAGCAGACAGTCAGGAGTAACCCCTGAGCACAGCTGGGTGTGGCCCAAAAACCAAAAACCCAAAAAAAAAAAAAAAAAGTGGAGACAAAAAATATCTTTGCTTTGTGCCTCTCCTTTCCTCAATGAGATAGATTTCAGTTTTTTTTTTAAATTAAGGATAATATTGGTATATGGTAATGAGTATATACGGAGTCTGTGGTTATTCCCATGAAGGTATGCTTCAAGAGGGGAGAAACCCTGAATCGCTTAGGCCACGGGAATTCCCTTTATTCCCCAATACTTACTGTGCCTATGCAAAAAGAAAAAAAAAAAAGTGGGGTATCACCAAGCCCTGCCACTCCAGCACTCCTTTTTCTTGTTTTGTTTTGTTTGTTTTTGGTATTGTTTTCCTTCTCTTTTTTTCTTCTTCCACTTTTTTCTTTCTTTTTCACTTCTGTAGATATTATTTGGTGATATTTTTTTGCTGGGTGCATTTTTTTTTCTTTTTTCTTTTCCCTTTTTTCTTTTATAGGTAGTTGCTATTTCTTTTTATTTTTTTCCTTTTTTCTGTTTTTTGGTAGTTTCTACCAAATTTTTTCTTTTCTTTCCTTATCCTTTTTATCTCCAACAGAATCACATAACTTGAATCATTCAGCCTCATAAATTGAGGGAAAAATACCCGCTGACACTCAGGGGTTATTCCTGGCTATGTTCTCAGAAATCACTCCTGACTTGGGAGACCATATGGGATACTGGGGATCAAACCGTGATCCGTCCTAGGTTAGTGCTTGCAAGGCAGACGTCTTACTGCTAGCGCCTCCACTCCTGCCCCAAGATGAAATGTTCTTGACCATGATGTATGATATATGATTTGATGTGTTGTTGGTCAGTTTACTATGATTATGTTGAGGATTTTTGAATTAATGATCAATAGAGAGATTGGTCTGGATTGTTCTCTTTTAGTAGTATGTCTTTCAGTTTGGGAAATCAGCATAATATTAATTTTGTAGTAGATGTTTGAGAGGTTCCTTATGTCTTGTATATTTGGGAAGAACTTCAGGATCTTTGGCAGTAATTCTTTGAATTTTTGATAAGAATATCATTCTAAGGCCCCTGCATAAGGATATAGTTCTCTAGAGTGTGATTTGTATGTTGTTCTAAATACATTTTATAATAACTGAGGTAATGATAATAAAGATGTGTCTCTTTACTTTCTTAGTTTCCTTTTTGTGGGGTTGAGGCATGCACACCTGAAAATGTGCAGGATATAGTTTTGGCTATGTTCTTTGGGATCATTTCTGGTAGTTTTCAGAGAACATTGTGAAACTGAGGATCAAACCATGGTTTGCGACATGCAAAAAAAGTGCCTAACTTCTCATACTATCTAGGGTACATCTAAAGAATATATTAAAAGTGAAAAATTCTTGGGGGTCGGAGAGATAGCATGGAGGTAAGGCTTTTGACTTGCATGCATAAGGACTGTGGTTCAAATCCCAGCATCCCATATAGTCCCCACAAGCCTGCCAGTAGCAATTTCTGAGCATAGAACCAGGAGTAACCCCTGAGTGATGCTGGGTGTGACAAGCCCCCCCAAAAAAGTGAATAATTCTTTTCAACCTAAATTTTAAATTGGAACCTTTTCACATTCTTGGAGTCACAACACTCGGAAGATATAAATAAATGTCTATGCCAGTTTCTGGTTTAAAACAGTTTCTACCTATGAATTTGCTTGAGAATCAAAGGTTATTTTATACATGGAACTAATGGACTTTATATAAGTGATGTAGTGAGAATATTGATTATGAAAATGCTAAAAAGTTAAGAAGATAAGTGTTTGTCTCTAGAGTAGGCAGAAAATCTATCAGGAAATAGAGTCAAAGATAGAAGCAACATATATAATAACTAACCCTGACTTGAAATCTTAATTTCATTTTTATTAAATGTATAGCTTTTTTCTAAATTGATTTTGTTATGTTAGATGGATTTTTTGTTTTTTTTTAATTTTTTAATAATTTTTTTATTTAAGCACCATGGTTACTACAGTCATAGAATTTATACTCCCTTCACCAGTGCAATTTTTCCACCACCAATGTCCCCAATTTCTGTTAGATGAATTTTTAAAGTGAAAAAATGTTTTAGTATAACTGGTTTTTGTGAGTGGATTAATTAATTAATTCATAAATAAGACTATTAATATTGAGTTTAATTTATTATGTATAGTAATATGTATATGTAATATGTATATGTATATGTATATGTAATTTATTAGTATAACTGGTTTTGTGAGTGGATTAATTAATTAATTTATAAATAAGACTATTAATATTGAGTTTAATTTATTATGTAATGACAACAGAAACACATTTTGAGTATCAGATATTTGTGATACTGATTTTAATAAATAATATCAGTTTTGTAGTTACACCTAGTTGTAGTAAGGGATTTATTACACCTGACTTGTTGCTGAAAGCTGATCTCAAATCCCCTCTGATCCAGTAAAGATATTCTTATGTGAGCCAGTAACAAAGATGTAATTTTTTTTCTATTTGGCTTATTCTACCCTGATCAAATAGATGGTAAAAAGATTTCTTGTCTTTATCTGTAAATAAAATCTACCATGCCAACAATAGAAAATTTAGGATTCATTGTAGAAAAACCATGTAATCCTTTCTGGACATAAGCAGAAATGATACAGAATAAACATCAAGTATTCATAAATAATAAATTATTAATAAATTAATAAACAAAGTATTTATTAGTCTTTCAACAGGATTAAGTTTTTTGCTAGTTTTTATTTTTATTTGATATATATGAATTATGCACAACTATGAAAAAGTTAATTTACTTCAAAGTGCTTGCGGATTACTTTGAAAGTTTCAAACATTTCTTAGACTCATCACTTCCCATTCTATAAGTACCTTCATATTTCTGTACTCTCCTCATAGCTTTTTGGATTCCTGTTAAAGGCAAACTCCCCTTTCCTCTCTGGGTAAGTTCTATTACTTGGCTAGTGTTCAGAATGTTTCAAGATTCCTCTTATGAATCATTCTCAATTTCAATAATTAACCTGATTTCACATTTTTCATAAAACCACAGGTTTTAACTCTCATCTTTAAGTCAAGTAAATTCAAAGTAAGAAAGACAGATTATCTAGAGGTAATAATTTCACAAAATGAATCATCCAGGGCATTTCATCTCTTACTCTAATGTTGGTGAATAGTTGTCAAAGAATTGTGATCATATCCCCACAATCATATGGTCTAGTTTCCAAATTACTAAATATCATTAGTAAAGTTGTTAGGAATATTTAATATTAAAATTTATCAATTAATAAATAATTCTATTTACTTAATATATTTAATTTTATCATATGAATAAAGATTTATTCCTTGAATTCTGAAAAATAATAACTAGTTTATGTTAATATTTAGTAATAATGTTTAGAATAAATTTTACTACTAATAAAATTTTTTTAATAATACCAACAAAATTATATGGTCTAGGCCTGGTACAGACAAATCTCCTGTAACTTATCTCTTAATATTATATGGCATACAAATAAGGTTTTAAATATTCAAATGGCTCTAGGCAGAAAAAGGTTTCCACTGTGCTAATATTTCTCACCTTTATAGGCCCTGGAGTGTTCTGTTCTCTTAGCAAACTCCTTTTCACAGAACAAGATTTTGGTTCTGAAGCCTTATTTGACAGCAGGTTCTAGTTGAGGAGACAATGCAATAGAATACTAGTCTTAATTTGACCAAATAAAATGCACTGTTGTATATCTGTTGCAGCCTCATTTTTATATAATAATCACAATGACATTGACTCCTTTTCAGCTTAGGTGCTGAAGATCACATACACATGTGTTGCATTTTGACTTTGGTGTATCCTTTCTAAGATACGCATGCCTATACTCCTTATGTACAAATGGACCTGGTGATCAAAAAATGCTTTGTCTTAACGGATATTCTGATGTCCTGGCTGATATTCAAGAGAGGGATGGAGGTTGTGTTAGAGTTCCTTTTTTTGCATGATACATAAATGTTTGGTATGTTATGCAGATTAATGTTGACCAATGGCATCGATGAGTATAAAAGAAAATTATTCATTTTTCCTTTGGTAGGTTTGTAAATCATTTGTATTATAACAAGTTTCTGACTCCTAATGCTTTGAAAAATTACTAGAAAACTTAATTTGCAGGCATTAACTTAGACTTCTTGTGAAGTTTATAAGGCCTTTACACATTAAGCTTTTCATTCTGGGGGTTCCCTTTCCTGCCTAGCTAGGAATAACATATGAATTTCCAGGAGATTAAACCTGGATTGGCAGCTTGCAAGGCAAATTCCCTATATTTCTCTTACAAAACTCTCTACTGTTTCTCTGGTCCACAAAAGAGCACTAAGCTATGGCACTGCTATATTTAAAAGAGTTCAGAGAAAATGTTCTAATTCTGAGGCTAAAATGGTAACCTAGCAGGTAGTGCATTTGCCTTGAACAAGACTGACCTGGCTTTGATCCCTAGATTCCTATATCGTCCCCCCAAGCAGTGCCAGGAGTAATTTCTGAGCACAAAGCCAGAAATAACCCCCTCAGCACAGTAGTGTGTGACCTCAAACCAAAAGTCAAAACAAAAAAGAAAGAAAAAAGTTTTAACTCTTTCTACTCCTTCAAAACTGTTCTGTGAACTACACTTTTCTCTCCTATTCTTTGATAAAACATTAAATTGATAATAAAATCTCTCCAGACATTTTCCATACAAGAATAGCCTCATTTTCCATGGAATTATTAAAATTCAAAATGTCTTGCTTATCTCCTTTGCTTTCTTTTAACATGTTCAAATAAGTTCAAGTAAGTGATATTGTTGGATCACTCCTGAGATTGCTCAGGATCTGTTTCTTGGCCTATTATCATGTCACTTGATTTCATCCTGAAGGTTATGTGTGATTTCATGATAAACCATAGTCAGAAAAAGAGATGCCATGCAAAGTATTTTTGATGATTTCTGACCCAAGTTTGGGCTTAAGATTAGAGAAAAAGTAAGCAGAAGGACATTTGTTCATTTATATAGACACAGCTCTCATATTTAAGTATCAGTAAGGATAGATCATTGAGAACAGTTTTTATTTTATACATAATCCTTTTATGTTTTCCTTAAGACTATCTTGACACCTTAGCAAGAGGAATGCTTGTGATATGAAGTAGTACACTTATGATGTGAGCTCTGTTTATGAGAACTTCAATTATCAAGAAATAATTACACAAAGTTATCCTTGCATTTAATTCAATAAGTGGGCCCTCCCTCAACTTTTCTATGTCTTGGAGCTTATTGTCTCATAATAAATTACACATCTCATTATGTAAAATGAAGTGTCAAAGTTCAAAGTACTATAAAATATAATTACTTAAAATTTTCTATAGAAAAACTTCTGAGAAATAACAAAAATGGAAAATAGTTGACATTTAAATTGTGCTTATTTTCATAGTTCAATAATATGAATGTTGAAAAGCAGTAAGCATGCTCAGAATTATGACAAATCCAAAGAAAGTATTATAAATGGGTAATGAAATACAACTTAGACAAAAAATTGTGTGAATCAAGCCAACATGCAATTCTAAGAACAAAGTCTGGTAACTCTAAAACAATTTTCTAACTCTAATTATCATAGGAATGGAAATCACTGCATGCAAATTGTATAAAGATCTTCCAAATCATGAGGATATTTTGGAAGAAAAAGGAAAATAATGCTTAGACTTTCATTCTACATACTTGAAGGTGAGTGACATTGTTCTTTAAAATTTATAGTAGAAAGTGCTTTGTTATTATTTGTAAATGGCAATGTATATGTTGTATTAATATTTAAAATTGTTTGTACAAACACATGGGTTTTTAAAAAAAGGGGAGAAATTAATTTTGTAAAATAATAATTGTGAAATGATGCTTTTTTGACAAAGTTGAGTAAGAATTTAAAATTTTCTTCTAGTTGTTAAAAATTAGTAAATTAAAAATAATAGTTTTAAAATGATCAAGAACAGGGGCTGGAGTGGTGGTGCAAGTAGTAAGGTGTCTACCTTACCTGCGCTATTCTACAATGGACTGCGCTTCAGTCCTCCTGCATTCCATATGGTTCCCCAAGCTAGGAGCGATTTTTGAGCTCATAGCCAGGAGTAAGCTCATAGCCAGGAGTAACCTTGGAGCGTCACCAAGTGTGACCTAAAAAAACAAACAAACAGAAAAAAAAAACCTATCAAGACAAAAGTGCAGTTTGGAAACCTTTATTTTTTTATTTTAATCAAAGTGGATTACAAATCTTCCACAGCAATATTTTAGGTACAGAGTGAGTGAATCTGGGGCATTTCCACCACCAATATTGTCCTCCCTCCACCCCTGTTCCCAGCATGCATCCCATATCCACATCTTTTAACCTGTGTTTTAAAATATATTCTTACTAGTTTTTTTAATATACACATTTAAAATATCTTGCTTTTTATTGAAAAGTAATATATTAATTTAAATAATGGATTTCAAATCAAACATTATTAAATCCAATATCTTTTAAAGCATGTAAGTAATGATTTATTGTGAATTTCTCTTACAATCCAGAGTACTTACTAAGATAATAAAAGTGAATGGATGGGTGTTTCAACTATTTAAAGGAGAGTATAAAACAAAACCATAAATATCTTTATAGGTAGATTATCAAAATTTCTAAGGTGCTGATACTACAGTATTTCTTTTTTTTTTTTAGTTTTTGGGCCACACCAGGCGATGCTCAGGGGTTACTCCTGGCTGTCTGCTCAGAAATAGCTCCTGGCAGGCACGGGAGACCATATGGGACACTGGGATTCGAACCAACCACCTTTGGTCCTAAATTGGCTGCTTGCAAGGCAAACACCGCTGTGCTATCTCTCCAGGCCCACTACAGTATTTCTTTAACCAATATCTTTTTCTTGTATCATAATGAAGCTATTTAAATACTACAGGGAATTTTATAAAGATTAGATCATTTTTGTATGATTTAGTAAAGCTTAATAATATTAACTAAGAAAATATGAGAAATTGGAATAAGATTAAATATTTGTTGCAATCTCAACTATTATTGTTACCAATGGTCATCATTTCATTTTCAAAATCTATTAATGTGTAGTCAGGTAATAGAATATAATTTGATACATAATTTTGGAATGCACTAATATATACATTTTATGAAGTTATAATTAAATCATTGCCAAAAAATTGACCCTTTAAAAACATTACCTTTCTTATTTATGACAACTTACTAAGCATATTTTTCTAACACTGTTTGATTATTCATTCCTCTTTGAAACCTTAAAGCAACCTATTTATCAAAATGCATATTTATTATATATGTATTTATCTCTGATTTTTATATTTATTTTATTCATTTTAATCACTCCAAAATATTTCAGGAGCTCATCTACCAATAGTCAGGGATTACTCCTGTCTCTGTACTCAGAAATTATTACTGGTAGGGTAGCTGTCTTGCATATTCCTGATAGGGGTTTGATCTTTTGTACGACTTATACTTTCCTAAACCCACTAGCATAATCCCTGAGTTTAGAGTATGTTCTGAACACCACAAAGTGTGGCCCCAAAGCCAAAATATTTGGAAGAAATAAAATTATTTCTTTATACAAAGTTGAGATTTTATTTTTGATAGAATAAATATTATTTTTATATGTGTAGTGCTACTACACTATACCTTTTACAAATGCCAGATTCTCTTTATAATTATCCTAAGATACCATTTCTTAGTAATCCTCATATCCAATTATTTTTATTTAAAATATAACTGGAAATACCTCTAAAAGGCTCCTATAATTAATAATGCTATGGCCTTTGAAAAATTAGTTGTTTTGACATCTTTCAGTGTTTTAGATTTCTAATAAAACAGAGAAAAACATCAGAAATTGTGTTTCTTCTTTTCAAACTTCTGTTCTCTTCTTCTGTCTACAACCATAAGTAAAATATTCCATACTTTGTAACTGAGTGAAAAGTTGCTGTTTCCATTCTCTTTTTCAATACTCTTCTCTTTTAGTATAGTCCCATAACTACAAAGACCCAGTTTATCTGGATCTTGAGAGGGAGTGAATAAATCCACAGACAAGGTACAGATACCTTATTAATAGAAAGCAGGTAGTCTTATGTGTTAGAGAGAACCAACTCTGCAAAAGAGAAGAAATTTAGAAAAATAACTGATAAATATAGTTTTAGAAAGAACAAAGTTCAGAATAGTAAACTTTAGGGCATCAATAAAATTCCTGTGGAGTCTTGTAAATACTCCAGTGCACATGTAAATCTGACAGACTTGGTTATGGTCCAATCTTTGCAATGATTTTTATATAAGAATAATTTTATTATTTATAATAAATATATTATATTTAATATATTCTTTATAATAATTTTTAAAATAATAATTTTCTTTTTACAGACAATTGAGAGTAATTAAAAAGATAAGGAAAATATTGAATTCATTATCAACATTTTCCAAAAAGAGTTTACTGGTTTTACATTTCTGAATCAAGTTCTTATTTTATTTTTGAGCTAGTTAAATGCCTAGTGGAAAAGAAATAACAATAAAATGATATATTTGTCATTTGCCTCTTAAAAACATAAGACTTAGTAACCAGTAAGTTAGTGGTGGAGGCCGAAGCATGGAAACTCTGAGATCTGCATAAAAGAAAGTACTTCAAACCACCACCCAGGTAGAGACCATACCTAAAACCAGGGAGGGTCTTCAGAATAGGACAGAGCTTTCAGGGCTTCAAGATAATCTCTCAGCAACATAAACTCTTCTGAGAGCTTCCTGGCGGTGTGTAAGACTGAAAAGAAAAGAAAAGAAAAGAAAAGAAGTACCTTGAGACTAGAAAAGGAAACATATAAAGCAGTGCAAAATCTCACAATGTCTTGTAGGGAAGATTACATCCTGCAGACCCAATCAGTACCAATCCCTATATAACCTCTCTGAAATAAAGTTCAGAGTAGAAATGCTTAGGATGTTCAACAAGCACAAAGAAACAATGGAACATACTGCCAAAAAACACAGGGTGCATAATAAATATTCATCAGAAAAGAAGAAATATTTTAATGACAGACACAGCTTAATATATTGGAAAATAACCAACAAATTGAGCCAAATGCTGGTAGAAGGAAAGAAATAAAACTTAGAGAAAAAATAATAAACTGGAAACACATAAACAATATAAAAATCTATTAAAGTAAGTTTTATAAACTTATCAAACAAGTTTTATAAACAATTTGCAAGACTCAGAAATAAAAAGAGAAAATGCTAATAAATCAAATTAGAAATGAAAGGGTATGGGACTGGAGTGGTAGTGCAGCGGTAGGGCATTTGACTTGCAAGTGGCTAACCTAGGATGGACCTTGATTTGATCCCCCAGTATTCCAAAGGGTCCCCCATGCCAGGAGCAATTTCTGAGCACATAGCCAGAAGTAACCCCTGAGCATCACCTGCTGTGGTCCAAAAACCAAAAAAAAAAAAAAAAAAAAAAAAGAATGAAAGGGTAGATGTCACAATAGATACCATTTAAATTCAAAGGGTGGCAAGGCTGCTTTGAGAATCTTTATGCCTCAAAATGAGAGAAATTAGAGAAATGGATGAAATCTTGGACTCCTATTGCTTCCCAAGGTTGAACAATTATGATTAGGAATATTTTAACCGATTGATCACTATCAAGGATATTGAAGTGGTTATCAAAAATGGAAGCCTGACCCAGATTTCTTCATTAGTGAATTCTTTCAGACCTTCAAAGTGGACTTATTTCTAATCCTTTTCAAGCTCTTCCATGAAATTTAAGAAATAGAGACTCCCAATTTGTTTCAGATATCATCACTCTAGAACCAAAAAAAGACATAGACACTAAAAAGGAGAATTATAGACCAATGTTCTAGATAGACACAGAATCAAATATTCTAAATAAAATATAGCAAATGAAATCCAACAATTCATCTAGTTGATTACACACATGAGCAATAAGTATTCATCCCAGTGATGCAAGGATGTTTTAATAAATATGACCATATTTAAATTACCATATTGAGAAAAGAAAATAATTTTTACTCATATCAATGAATGCAGAGAAAAAAATTGACAAGATCTAGCACCCATTCATGATAAAAACTCATAAGGAGAAATTTGAAAGAATTTTCCTCAGTATAGTCAAAGCCATTTATTAAAAGCACACAACAAACATTGTAACCAATGAAGAAAAGTAAAAGGTTTCCCCTTAATAAGCAAGGTTGAATATTTGTGCCACTTGTATTCAATAGAGTACTGGAAACACTTGGCATAAAAATATCAGATATCCAAATAAGAGAGTAAGAATCCAAATTCTAAACTACTTATAGATGATGTGATAGTATACTTAAAAATACCTTAAACTATATAAAATTTTGTAGAAACAATAGGTCTTTACAGTGCTGTCACATACAAAAATCTATAGCTTTCCTATATAGGAATAATTGGGGGCCCGGAGAGATAGCACAGCGGCGTTTGCCTTGCAAGCAGCCGATCCAGGACCAAACGTGGTTGGTTCAAATCCCGGTGTCTCATATGGTCCCCCGTGCCTGCCAGGAGCTATTTCTGAGCAGACAGCCAGGAGTAACCCCTGAGCATCGCCGGGTGTGGCCCAAAAACCAAAAAAAAAAAAAAACAAACCAAAAACCTATATAGGAATAATTGGAAGGATATAAATAGACATTAAAAAGCAAACTCATTCTCAACTGTGCCTCAGAAAATCAAGTACCTCAGAACCAACATAAATAAAGAGGTAAAAGAGTTATACAAAGAAAGTTCCATAACACTACTGAAATTCATGAATCAGAGAACAATATGGAATATCCAGGAGAAAAAAAAGTTCTGACCCCAACATGGAATAATCATTCATAAATTTTGAATGATAAAGAATAGTTGTGTAAATCATAAGTACTGATTTAGATGATCAATAGAAGATAAAATGATGGCATTTAAAGTTTTTTAACTAATTAAAATTAAATTTTGTTTACTAAGGACATGGGGCATATATAAAACAATGTAAAATAATATTCCTATTGTCATTTTGAAGACATTTGAGAAAATAAAAACAAGATGAGGTAATTAAAAATAAAATAATAAAATTCAGTATATTGATAAATATGTTTTATGAAGATTATTTTAAATTAAAAAATAGAAGATAATTTATAAAATGAAAAACCTATTTAAGACAGTTTCAGGCACGTTATCCATCCTGGGAAAGGAGCAGTATAGGATTTTTGAGGAAGTTAAATGGAGTTTAAATAATTGTTGCTAATGGAAGAATTCTATCTTGATCTTACTCTCACTGATAATTTGACAATTCTAATAAAATAAAAATTTAAAAATCAAATGTGCTTGGGGTCAGAGAGATAGCATGGAGGTAAGGCATTTGCCTTGCATACAGTAGGATGGTGGTTCAAATCCTGGCATCTCATATGGTCCCCCATGCCTGCCAGGGGCTATCTCTGAGCAAAGAGCCAGGAGTAACCCCTGAGCACTGCGGAGTGTGAACCAAAAAAAAAAAAAAAAAAAAATTCAAACGTGCCCAAGAGAATAAAGAAATCAAGAATCAAGAAGCAGACTTGGTTCAGGCATTTATGATACAAAGCTAAAGTGAAAGATTAATTTAAGACTCTACCAAAAAGAATCAACTGGACTTTTAAGGTATTTTCAGCACCATTTGGGACTAGTTTAGATCCCATTGGAGTTCTGCAGAGACTGGCTTAATCACTTGGGGAAAACAACTTTATTTCTGTTTAAATTTTGCCTGCTGGCATGTAAGTAAAAGTACAATGTAGGTGAAGGACCTGTGATACATATTGAGAAACTTGTAGAAACAAAATTCCTGGAGCTAGTTTTATTTAACAATTACACACATGTTTTAATCTTATTATTATGCATGACAAAAATTTATTCAGTAGGTTTGATGATACTATTGCTTCTCCACAAATAAGAAAGAAAGAGTTTGGTTGGAGAAATAGCACAGTTGGTAAGGCATTAGTTTTGCATACACTGACCTAGGTTTGAACCATTCAGTATCATATATGATCCCCCAAATTCAATATGTCATGCTCATTTCTTTGTAAAGAGTTGGGAATCACAGGTCATTCTGGCTACAGAACCCCCCAAAAGAGTTATTCCTATCCAAAATTCAAAAAAGGGTATCAAAGTATTTGTATTACAAGCAATTTTGATATTCATATGTACTTTTTTTTTTTTTTTTTGCTTTTTGGGCCACACCCAGTGACACTCAGGCGTTACTCCTGACTACGCATTCAGAAATCATTCCTGGCTTGGGGGACCATATGGGAGATCAAATCACAGTTTGTCCTAGGTTGGCCCATGTAAGGCAAACACCCTACTGCTTGTGCCACCACTTTAGTCCCATTATTCATATGTATTATCTTTCATGCATCAGTTAAAAATAAGATAGTTTTAAGTTTTGATAGTATTAAGAGCAATTTTTTATTACCATGTGCAGTCCCTTGAATACATTGATTTAGATGAAAGTAGATGGCTTAAGAATACTTAAAGGAATCTTTTTATGGATTTTTTTATCTCTAGATTTTATTGGTTCTATATGCCATAAAATATGGCTATGAATTAGAATATCTACATTTTTTCTAAGTACTTGTACTATAATCATAAAAATTAAAATGAGTTACCTTCATCTTTAAACATTATATTTATTTCAGTAGCATATTATAAGTTGCTGAATTTGAATTTCTAATGGAAAATATATTATATATTTAGATATATATTATGGATTTCTACAAATAGAGTCATACGTTTACAGAATAGCAATCTATATTTGAAGAATTAAAAGAAAAATTAAAAGATTTCTTTTTTCTTGTAAATGTATCTGATTTTAATATTCATTTACATTACATTTTGTAACCTACTGATTTTCTCCATAGTATTTTATTAACTAAAGAAAATAACTTTTTTAAAAGAGAAAAAGGCATTAAAAATATCAACACATCTGCTTTCAGCTTCTCCATTATTACTGAGAATGTTCTAAATCACCTTGTGTCTGATGATATTAAATCAGAGAGAAAAGGCAAAGGATACCGTGTCAGCACACTGATAACATATCCACTGTAATGTCTACTTAGTTTATACTCTGTCATTTCCCATTTATAGAGTACTAAAAAGAGCAATTTTGATCTAGGACAAGTTTGTAAGAGTAATTCCACTTTTTGTATCCTTGTCTGCGGCAACAATTAGTTTATAATAACAATTGCAATATCATGTGTCTGACATTTTTCATTTAATTTATTTCATTGTGTTACTTTTACAACATTTTAAAATTTCAAAACTGTTTGTAATACAAAACTGGGATGAATAAGTCTAAGATTGTTTTTCTTAGAACTTAGAGTTTTTATATGATTTTGTTGATGGTCCAACTATATAATTAGTATATATGTATATATCTGTCTATACATGTCATTTTTGGAGAATACATAAATAAGCATTATCTTATCAAAGTCTTATGTTTTTCAAAATGTTCTATATACTTTCAGATTGCAAATATAACGCATGGTTTTTCTTCACAATTTAGGCAATACAGATCTAAATATAGTTTTCGATAATTTTCTTGCCCAATGTGTGTAGGGTGAGGGAGAGAGAGAGAGAGAGAGAGAGAGAGAGAGAGAGGGGGGGGGGGGAACCAGGAAAGAGAATCCACTCGGTATATGTATAAGGAAGGCTTACATTAAGAGTAATTAGCTATTTTTTAAATTAAAGAACCGACAGCTTTGTTTTTACATTTCAAAATCCTCTCAGATCCTCTATTCCTATCAGACTAGGAAGGAGAAGAAAGCCTTCCTTTATGCTGTTAGTAAAAAAACAAAACAAAACAAAAACAGAGTCAGCATCAGGATCTCCTGGTGACAAAAAACAAGTGATAAGAAGCAAACAGAGAGAGTAGCTCCCTCTCTCTTTATCTCCTTATCTGTCTGATCATTCCAGGATGAGTGGGCACCATCATGGATGTGCAGGAGATCTCATTATTGGAGGCCCAGGCATCATGTAGTGTCCATCAGTGGCCTTTTTCCAGGGACAGGTCCCACAGGCATTATTCTAGGAGTAGGAGAACCCATCATTGACATCATGGAAGGGTCCCCAGATGGGTAGTTGGTGTCATCTGAGAATGAGAAGGACCTGGAACATTAGATGGAGAGGTGGGATAATGGACCCTGTAGGGGTGGATGACAGAGAATGGAGTAGGAGGAATCGTGCGAATCATGCCTTGTTGAAACGCAGCAGTTGTTTTGTTGATCAGGCTCAGAGCCTGCTCGTCCATCCATTTCTAATAGTAATCTTTCACATTCTCTTTGTGTTTCCTCCCACTGCAGTGTATCTTTTGCGCAGATGGGAGCGTCATGAGTGAGCTATGTGTCACAGTATTTACACAAAAACTTGGGCATATGCTTTGCAGGACATTAAGCAGTCACCATAATTGGCTACTTTTGAGATTTCCAGCTGAGAGGAAACAAGTGTTTTAAAGAGTACAAGGGGCTGGAGCGGTGGTGGCGCAAGGGGCAAGGTCGCCTTTCCCTCACTAGCCTAGGATGGATCTCAGTTCGATCCCCCAGCATCCAATATGGTCCCCCAAGCCAGGAGCGATTTCTGAACGCATAGCCAGGAGTAACCCCTGAGCGTCACTGGGTGTGGATCAAAAAACAAAAACAGGGGCCGGGCGGTGGCGCTCGAGGTAAGGTGCCTGCCTTACCTGCGCTAGCCTAGGAGACGGACAGCGGTTCGATCCCCCGGCGTCCCATATGGTCCCCCAAGCCAGGAGCGACTTCTGAGCGCATAGCCAGGAGTAACCCCTGAGCGTCACCGGGTGTGGCCCAAAAACCAAAGAAAAAAAAAAAAACAAAAACAAAACAACGAAACAAAAAAACCGAGTCCAGATCTCTGGACTTAATAAAATCAATAAAGACATAAACTTGAAAGTCCTCACTGCCACACTTTCGATATGGGCTTCAGACCACATTTCTTAGTCAGAGATATAACCTATGGAGGTAAAGATTTGTTGGAGGGCCCAAGAACTGTGCTAATCTCGTCTACCAAGACTAGTGTATCTGTAATCATGGATTGCATCTACTGGAAAGTACTACTATTCTGACCTCTTTCATAGAGGAAACAGAAAAAAACCACTCTGAAGTCAGCAAGAAAAAACCCTTAATCCTACAGAGCCCCTATAACATGCCTATTAACCATGAAAACATATTTATATCTTACAACTCCATTGTGACAAGTAGAGTAATAATGGGTGACAGTGACACTGAGAGAAGATAAATTGTGATAACTGGCAGTATGTAATAGTGTTGTCAAAAAGCACACCATATATTTTGTTCTTGACATTTGCTTTATCTAGTTTATCAAATTATATAAAATATTTTCACATCTTTGGCTTTCAGCAGAATTTCAATGTCCCATATAATTTCATAATAGGAATGGAAATTTTGTGCAAACTGCACGACTGTTAGTTTAGATAGGCCATGCCTTAATAATTCGTTTAACTAATTTCTGAGAAGAAATACTGTATTGTTTCCCCTTTGCTTTGTTGCTTTGGTAATTTTAATTGGTTCTTTTCTCTGATGGGCTTTTTTGTCTTTTCTAATTATGATTGTCCTCAGATTTGTCCTTGTGCTCCTAGAAAAGAAATCATTATCTAAAAGTTCTCTTTAGAGGGAAATAAATCCTAATGATTTTTTTATATACACAGAGTCACAGATATCTTGGCACAACTTTGGCCTATACTGAACATTAATTATAAACTTACTATATTATAGGCCTCTAACCATCAATTTTTCCATATAGAAAGTAAGAATATTAAAACTATTATCTTCAACTACAACTTAATTGATACATTTAAAAAGAATCCTCTTAGAGATTGTTGGCTTTTGCATGACAGATATTAGGAAAAAATATATATGTATATATTTATATATATTCATTTCAGAAAAGTAAATATACATAGGGCTGGTGAGGTAATATAGGTCAAAGGTACATGCTTTGGAAACAAGAGATAGTACAGCAGATAAAACATTTTCTTTTCATATAGTTGACTTGGGTTTGACCTCCAGTAACCCATAAGGTCCATGAGCCCACCAGGAATGATCTCTGAGTACAGCTGGATTTGTCCCCCAAAAAGTTAAAAGTAAAAATAAAACCAATATCTAAAGTCACGTTCTTCGAATAAAATGAGATTTGAATTGGAACGTTGGCATTGCAAGACCCCTATCACAGGGTATAATATAGCCTATAGATCTCTGAACACTGAAGCTAAGGCCCCATTGATTTCTATAGCCTCAGGAACTAGCTGCTCCAAATTCTTCACTCAAAACAAAGAACCACCAGCTGTACATAGTGAGTAGCTTATTTTTCTTTTTACCTACATCGCATTATTATTAGGTGATTCTGAAACATAAACTCAGGCCCCCAAAAAGGTAAAGTAAGATAGATAACACAAAATTCTATAGGTCAAATGATTGTGTTTTTCAAGAAATTAGAGAGATGCTAACAGCTAAAAGATCTTAAGACTGTAGAGATAGTACGGGAATTAAGCTATTTGTTTTGCATGTGGCCAAACTTCTGTTTGATCTTCAGTACCCTGTATATTTCCATAGACCTCATTAGGAGTGGCCCCTAAACATGAAGAGCCTGGAATAGTCCTGAGCACTTCAGGTGTGGCCCTACCTCCCCCAAATAAATAACATAGCATAATAAAAGAGATCTAGCAACATTTGGATCTTAATTAAAAAGGTTAATTTTAAAAATACATCTATGAACTAGGAAGATATAAAATGTAAATTTAGATATTAATTATTTTTAATTTTCAGGTATGATACTATGATCGAGATTGCATAATTTTTGGTACATTTTTAATAAATAATATCTTTATTTAAGCACCTTGATTACAGACATGATTGATTGTCATTGGGTTTCAGTCATATAAAGAACATTCTTCTTAACCTGTGCAACATTTCCATCACCAATGTCCCCCATTTCCCTCCTCCCTCCCCTCCTGCATTCTAGACAGATATTAGAGTGAGAGAGTTAATGAGTATCTTAAACATGGCTCCCAACCCTGCTGAGAACCGCTTGGCATGTTTCTACCATGACTACCATCACCATCACTTAAGCAAAAATTAGAAATGTACAGAATGAGTTTTGTTCTTTTGAAGAGTGTGTGGGGTGAATACATTAGTATTACTCAGTGCTTTCTGGTTTAGTTATTGGTGTTAATCCCAGCAAATTTGGTGCAGTGTGTGCTACTGTGGATTGACTACAAAGCTCCCAGAAGCAAAGAATGTGCTCCATCCCTTTGAGCTATTTCCTTTATACCCTACTTTAAATAATTTGTTAGTAATACATTTAAGTTATCTCTAAAATATCAGCAAAATTAACTTGTATCTCACACAGGTCATGTACAAAAGCAGAATTCACATTTACTTATTGTGAACAATAATAAACAGTTGGACTACAGAGAGTACTTTGGGTAAAATGCTTGCTATAACATACAATCAATCCAGATTTACCTCTAATACCACATATGTTTCTCAGAGTCTCACCAGGAGGGAGTTAGCTGTGCCACCCCCCAAAATCCTAAATAGCCACAATGAGGTTATTTTGGAAATTTTACTGATACAATATTATATATTTTTTCAGTTTAGGAGATGCATTGGTTTTACTCAGAATTTATTCTTGGCCCTGTGCACAGGAATCACTATCGACCATTCTTGAGGGACCACATAGTATGTCAAGATAAACAAAAGTCTGTTACATGCAATTATGTACTTTTAAGCTCTGTACTATCTCTCCAGCTATATATATTTATATGCATTATACAAATATGATAATATTTATAAAAATCATACTTAGGAGATGCAGAGAGAGAGGAATCTAATATTGTGTAATTAGTGACTTACATGGCTTTTTATGTTAGAAAGTAAGAAAATACATACCAAATCAAGTCATATATAAGCCAATTTGTGTATCCAAGTTTTGAACCTTTTTATGATTAAATATAAAGCAAAATACTATACTACAATATGATTTCTAAAGATAATTAATGCAATAAAATATTGCTACCTTTTACAACTCATACCATTTAAACATAAAAGGTATTTTGAGTTTTTCTATATTTATGAAAACGTCCAATTTCCACATTCTGTGGTTGGTAGAATTCCATTTATTTTCTCCATAGGTCCACACTATCCTTTGCACCTGATCTCTCAAGAGTAACAGTAGTCTTCTCATTAATTTCCTTGCAATAAACCTTAACTTCTTTTTTATATATCAGCAATATATCATTTAAGTGATTTAAACTTTCTTCATCCTCCCTCCCTCACTCCCTTCCATTAAAATTTCCTCCCACTCATTCATCCTCCCTCCCTCCCTTTCTTTCTCCCTTCCTCTCCCTTCTTTCCTCACTCCTTCCATTATTCCTTTCCTCCCTCCATTCCTTTCCTTTTTTATTTTCCTTCCTTTCTTCCTCCCTCCTTCCCTTTCCCTCCCTATCTTTCTCCCTTCCTCCCTTCCTCCTTTCCTTTCTTCCTTCCTTTCCTCCTTTTGTCCTCCTTCCCTCATTCTGACCTCCTTCCTTCCTTCCTTCCTTTCTTCCCTTCTTTCTTTCTTTATCCATTCATTTCTTTCACTTCCTCCCCTCTTCCTACCTCCTCTCCCTCTTCTTTTCATTCATCCTTCCTTCAATTCTTTCTCTTCTTTATCTTTCTTTCTATTTCTTTCATTTTTCTTTTACTGTTTTTAATTAAATGTATAAAAATTAATATACATATATAGGCTTTTGTACTTGAAATGTATAATTCTATATTCTACATGTTACTGTAATACTACTTGATAATATTAGTACACATTTACCTTACTTTTTTCATTCTTTGATTTACTTTTCTTTCTTGCTTGCTTGCTTTCTTCTTCTCTCTTTCTTCTTTCTTTCTTTCTTTCTTTCTTTCTTTCTTTCTTTCTTTCTTTCTTTCTTTCTTTCTTTCTTTCTTTCTTTCTTTCTTTCTTTCTTTCTTTCTTTCTTTCTTTCTTTCTTTCTTTCTTTCTTTCTTTCTTTCTTTTTCTACCTTTCTCCCTCCCTCCCTCCCTCCCTCCCTCCCTCCCTCCCTCCCTCCCTCCCTCCCTCCCTCCCTCCCTTCCTCCCTTCCTTCCTTCCTTCCTTCCTTCCTTCCTTCCTTCCTTCCTTCCTTCCTTCCTTCCTTCCTTTTCTCTTTTGTCCAGGCCTAGTGATGCGTAGGTGTTACGCACTAGTAAGAAAAAAATCGCACTAAACATTTGCATACCCCGAATACTGCGATATTTGAAGGCCGGCCGCGGGCCAAAAACTGTTGTACGGGGGGGCCACAAATGGCCCACAGGCCGCAAGTTTGAGACGCCTGCCATATAGGATGCTGAGATCAACCAAGTATCTGCAAGGAAGGCAAATGCCTTAATTAAGAAAATATATATCAAATGAAAGTTGAATGAAAGCCAATTTGTGAATCCAATTTTCTTTTTTTATGATAAAATATAAAGCAAAAATAAACTAAATATAATTTTAAATATTATAAATGCAATAAATAATGCTAATTTTCATCACTCATATCATTTAAAAGGTCTTTTGAATTTTTAAATCCTTTGAATCGTATGCTTTTGCTACAATCCCATATCATTGTTTTTTTCTATTTTATTTAAAATAATTTTGTTTTATTTCATTTCTTAAATACCATGATTACAAGCATGATTGTAGATTGATTTCAGTCATATAAAGAAAACCCTGCTTCACCAGTGCAACATTCCCACCACCAATTCTCCATATCTCCCTCCACTCCCACCCCCTGCCTGTATTTGAAAGAGGCATTTTACCTCTTATACTTATAAACAGTGTCATGGTAATTGTTAGTATAGTTATTTTTCTAACTGAACTGACCACTCTTCATATCATGGGCTTCATATTGTGAGCTTCATATCATGAGCTGGTCCTTTCAGCCCTAATCTCAGTGGATTATAACAAGAATGCCTTTTATTTTTCTTAAAACCCATAGATCAGTGAGATTATTCTGTCTCTTTTCCTCTGTCTTATTTCACTCACATAAGGGTTTCCATGTACTTCCACGTATAGGAAAATTTCATGACTTCATCTCTCCTGATGGCTGCATAATATTCCATTGTATATATGTACCACAGTTTCTTTAGCCTATCATCTGTTGAAGGGCATCTCAGTTGTTTCCAGAGGCTGGCTATTGTAAATAGCGCTGCAATGAATATAGGTGTGAGGAAGGGATTTTTGTATTGTATTTTTGTGTTGCTAGGTATATCTCTAAGAGTGGTATAGCTGAATCATATGGGAGCTCAATTTCCAGTTCTTTGAGGAATCTCCATATTGTTTTCCTTTAAGCTGGACTAGACAGCATTCCCACAAGCAATGAATGAGGGTTCCTTTCTCCCCACATTCCTACCAACACTGAATTATCTTATTCTATGTGATGTATGATGGTCTCTGTGGCATGGTCTCTGTGTTGTTTTGATTTGCGTCTCCCTGATGATTAGTCATGTGGAGCATTTTTATGTCTCTTTTGTCCATTTGTCTTTCTCTTTGAAAAAGTGTCTGTTAATTTCTTCTTCCCATTTTTTAAATGGGGTTAGATTTTTTTTTCTTCTAAAGTTCTGTCAGTACCTTGTGTATTTTAATATCAGACCCTTGTCTGATGGGTATTGTGTGAAGAGATTCTCCCATTTGTGGGTTGGTTTTGTATCCTAGGGACCTTTTCCTTTGAGATGCAGAAGCTTCTCAGCTTATTCCATCGTTTATCTCTGCATCCACTTGTTTGGATAGTGCTTTTCCTTTTTTAAGGATGCCTTTAGTCTCAATGTCATTGAGTGTTTTGCCTATGTGCTATTCTATATATTTTATGGTTTGGGGGCTTATGTCAAGGTCTCTAATCCTCTTGGATTTGACCTTTTTGCATGGTGTTAGATTTTGGTCTGAGTTCACTTTTTTGCAGATATAAGCAATACTAGAAAGTAAAATGATAAAATATATTATTATGTAACTAGAAGTTTTCTAAAAAATGAGATACCAGTACACATACTAAGATTAATGAGTGAAAAAATGTAGGTAATTAATGCTAGAGGTACTGAATCAATATTATATCTCATCAATTGCTTATGAAAATCCAAAATTTTACAAATTAAAAACTATATTGCAACTTCCATATAATGCAGTAATGTCTCTTTACACTTATTCACTTGATAAAAATTGTACCTGTACCGAAATTTTATCTATACCAAGGAATTCTGATAGCACCTTTATCATCAAAACTGAAAGCAGGGTAGAGATTCTTCATTAAGTCAAATAATGTAAAAAAAGACAAAGAATGAATGTAGTCATCTATCTAGCTGATTATTATTTAATTACAATGTTAAATGATTATCAAGCATACAAAAGTTAAATGCATATTCTAAGTAAAATAAAACAATAAACAATCACAAATTATTAATTTTAACTTATAAAACACAATAAATATGGTTAGAAAGACGTTAAAAGTTAGGTATTATGAGGAAATTGAGGAGAATTTACTGAGATGAAGCATAGTGGATAATCAAAATGAAATATCTGTGATGATGTAACTGAATATTTGAGAATATTCTCATGTTTAACGCATCTGCATTTTATAGCAGAAATTCTAAACTCATGCCATTTATACTGGCAATGCTCAGGTTTATATTCTCAATTAAGATCTTTTTTGTGAACTTCAAAATCATTTAATAAATCTACAAAGATGTATATAACTAATAGATGTTTACATGGCTATCAAATAGGATTTGAAACTTTGTCTTAAACATCGGCTATTCTCCTTCACTGTGCTTCTTTTATTTAATGATCACTTATGCAAGAGAAATACTGGATCACAGTTTATGCTTTTATTTTTGTTCATGACTGCATAGGTTCTGCATTGATGTCTATCAATATTTTATCAAGGCCTACTTAATGTCCATATTATGCATTCTCTCATGGTATCCCCTATGGGATCAAATGTAGATTTGATCAGAAACCAGATTGATATTTTAAAACTAAAATAGTTGCTGTACATTTATGTTTCCAGTTCACACCTGATCATCAGCACTAACATACAA
Source organism: Suncus etruscus (assembly GCF_024139225.1). NCBI lineage: Eukaryota > Metazoa > Chordata > Mammalia > Eulipotyphla > Soricidae > Suncus > Suncus etruscus. The sequence goes on along the minus strand of NC_064851.1, from coordinate 73,184,326 downwards.
TTTTAAGATTTTAATCACTTAAAGGGTAGGGTTAAGTTTGGAATAGCATTCTATAAAGAGCAATGTGATATAGCTTCAGCTTCTTTCTCAATATCACATAAATTCAATTCCATGTTTTTAGGCTATTTTTTAATAACTCAGCTTTTTAAATTCCTAAAGTTCTTCACAATCCTTTCTCTTTATAAAATGTTCTTTCTCTTGTTTTCACCATGAATAACTTTGATTTCTTTTTTCCCTTTTAGCACTTCATTCTTCAGGAAAGCTTTTTTCTTAAATTCTCATTTTTCTAGAAAATGTGGCATGGCATTTCAGTAAATTTATCTCCTAAGAGGTAATTAATATTATCTAAATTGTTTTGCTCAGAGAATGTTTCACTTTGCTTCACTCTTCTACTCTCACAATTTAAAAAGTTATTTGGAAACTGATTGCTACCTTTTCAGAATGACTAATGAATGATACTATGTTTGAATACTTCCCACTAACGACTTTTTTTTTTTTTTTTTTGGTTTTTGGGCCACACCCAGCGGTGCTCAGGGGTTACTCCTGGCTGTCTGCTCAGAAATAGCTCCTGGCAGGCACGGGGGACCATATGGGACACCGGGATTCGAACCAACCCACTTACGTCTTTATCCAACTAACTCTAGTCATAGTGGCTGCTTTTTTAGTATATTTTTGATTTATCTCATTTTTTATCAGAGCCTTTCCAAAATGTTCCTTCAAGGGATAGACTTGTATTTATCTTTCTGATTTTCATACAAATATCTCCTCTTCAGGGAAATCTTTGTGCTTCATGATAAGAGAAAAGTTTTGTAGAATCATATTCTACTATTTCATGGACTGCAACTTATTGGTCTAGCTATCAGCTGTCCCAAAGACTATTGAAAAACAAATAGTAATTAAATAGCAGAGCTCTACCAATTAGTTCAGTAATTCTTGTCTGCCTGGATGCCTCCAATAATAAGAAAAAATTAAGTCCTGATGTACTAAGACTGAATTTATCATATTGAGGACTTTATGCTTAGTCTGGTGATTCCTTGAATTTCAGACTTATCAATTTATTGCTTATGATGTCTTTGTCAGTAGGAATGTCGCCATGTCTTTCCCTTATTCTATTATTCTATTCTTTTTTTCTTGTTTATGTAACAAGAAAACACAATAGAGTGGAAAGGGGCCCTCTGCCAATTTTCTAGATTTTGTTACTTATCAATGTCTGGTCTTGGTCCATTCTATGGATTTTATTATATTGAATTATAATTAGGTAATAATAATATATTATTAAAATCAATGTTTTAAAATATTAATATAAACAAATAAGCAATAATTGACCTTGAATTTTCTATCACTTTATTTCTTTAAAATAATTTTAGAATGTTATATTTCAAAAATAAGGCAGTTTATTATATATACTATAGAGCTTTTGTGCTTCATTAAGGATTCTGAATTATTTGAGCTTAATTTGGCAGAAAGTAATGGGTCAAAATTGTTTTACATTAAAATGTTTAATTTTTATTTTTTCTATCACAAAACAAAGTAGTATTCATAATATATGAATTCTATAATATTTGAAAATTTTGTACATTTCCCACATTCTAGAACTTGTCATGTATTTATTTCATCTTTATATATATATATATATAAAACTTGATATATTTATATTTTATCATAACAAAACTGAGAATCAGAGTAAACATTTTTTCTAAAGTAAATTCAAAAAAGAAAATTTTGAAATTTACATCAATATTTTTGCATGGACAGAATGTTTAAAAAGTTATATTTAAACAATAGCTCTTTTAACATACTTGAATGTGTTGTCTGAGAAGAAAAAATAGAACAAGCAAATAATAATACAGGAATTTTATTTCCAAGAAATATTCTGTCAGTGCTGCTCCTCTAGATAAGCTGAATTTAGCACTAATAATGAGAAGAAAAAGTAATACCTCTGGAAGGAATAAGTGGTTCAGCAAGTTTCCTAAGTAAAATTCAATGTTTCAAAATCATAAATACACTGGCAGTGAACATAAAAAAATAAAAATAATACCATTTACAATATTCCCAAGGAAATGAAAAACTCAAGTATTCCTATGTCTAAACATTATCAAGACCCGTAGTTTGAAAAACTGAAAATTGTGATTAAGAATAAAATAAAAATAAATTGTGCACACATTAGAAAAAAACAATGTAACATTACAAAACAAACCTGTCTAATATACCCAAGAGTACCTATATTTTTAACATAGTTTCTTTAAACTACTAACAGAAATATATATATAGTAAATTATACTTAAAATATATGTGAAAATAAGTTTGAATGTGCAAAATGGTACAACTCTTTGTCAAATTCCATTTGCATAATCACAAAACTAAATATGCAATTACTATAGATCTTACTATTTTATCTTACTATTTATCTCATAAATAAAATTCAATGTCATAAAGATATATAACTTTTAATATATATATGGGCTACTGAGTTCATATGATTTTAGGCTCTTTCTTTGTATTCTACCTACCCCATTGTCTTCAACAACATCAGAAATGTTGAGTACAAAGCCAAAAGCTTCTATGTAAAAAATTTCTTTCCCCATACCAAAATATTCTTTATGGATATTAATAGAAATTTTGATTTAGCTAACTTTTATAACTAGTGAGTGAGTTAACAAATTTACATGAAAATCAAATTAATACTCAGTAAGGCCTACATAAATAACAGTGGCATAACATTAAGATATTGGAAAATGATCACTATGAACTTAAAGTAGGCAGGTGCAAGAAAAGAATAAATTTTTTAGCAGACATTACTAAACTGGACAGCCAAGATTAATTAAATCAAGAGTTGTTTCTTTGAAAATATAAACAAAATAAATAAACTATTAGCAAGACTCAAAAAAAGAGAGAAAAATAATACACAGAATCAAAAATGAAAAGCTAAATGACACTAGAGATAGTACATAAATTCAAAGATAATTATTGATTACTTTGAGAATCTTTGTGTCACAAAACAAGAGAAACTGGAAGAAATGGCAAAAATAGTGGAAACATATAATCTTCCAAGTTTTAACCAAGATGATCTGCAGTACCTGAACAGACCTCACTATTGAGGAAATTAAAATATTTAAAACAAATTGAAACAAAATTAAAAATTAAAACAAAATGCTTTCCAAAAACAAAAGCCCAAAGCCAGAGAGTTTCACTAATGAATTCTTTCAAGACTTTAAAGAAGAACTAATGTCAATCCTTTTCAGAAATTCAAGGGAATTGAAAAACAGAAACATTCCCAAATAATTTATTTGATGCTCAGATTACACTGATATCAAAAGCAGAGGCACTACAAAAAAGATAGTTAAAAACTGATATCCTTAATGAAACATATGCAAAGATTCTAGCAAAATACTAATAAGCAGGATCCAACAACTCATCATGAATGTTATACACCATAAACAAAATTAATAAACTATTAGCAAGACTCAAAAAGGGAGAGAGAAAAATAATACACAGAATCAAATATGAAAAGCTAAAAGACACTAGAAATAGTACATAAATTCAAAGATAAATATGGATTACTTTGAGAATCTTTGTGCCACAAAACAAGAGAAACTGGAAGAAATGGCAAAAGGAAGATGGAAGGTCCCTAAACACCCTGAAATACTGAAAGCATTTTCATTTTCCCATCAGGAAGAAAAAATAAAGATGTGGTTTAAGAGAACCAGTGAAAATAACCACCTACTATTTATTAAATACTGTCTTTGTGCATAACTGTTATCATTGATCAAAAGAACAGACAATATTTCTAACTCTAGTAAATTTTAATATATTGAAAAATAGTAAACAGTTACTATTTTTATACTTAAAGCTACCATTTAGTCAAGGTTTTATAGAATTAAGGATTACTCAAATGTCAATAGGAGTATTTAAATGCCAGTACACAGTTGACATTCTTGGAAATTTGACCTTACTATCAGTGCTCACCTTCATGCCATCGACCAATTTTTGATTCTAGTTCATTATTTTATAGCCTTGTCAATATCTTTGCTTAGACTTTTATTTTTCATGGATTCCCTTATGAGCTCTCTAAAACCTCATTATTATCTCTTCCTTTAATTCATTAATCAAAAATAATTGATATACTTAGTTTTTGTAACCTGTTTTCTACTGTTGGGAAACTGATCAGATATCAAAATGTATTCTCCTATTTATAATAATATCCTCTTAGTATAGGAAGCATGCTTCTAGTTTCTTTCATATTTAAAAGTTTCTTGAGTTGTCAATTAATCCTGAGTAAATTGTTAAACTTTTGATAATTACAATCCCCTTTCAGTAATGACATTTTGGTTTTAAAATTCTCAGTGAGTTTAAGAAAATTTGTCATTAAAATTAAACTTTCCATTATCTATCAATATCACTTATTTTTAAGTGCAGGAGAGATTGGACAGGAGTTAAGGTTACAAGTCTTGTTTGTTGCCATCCAACCCTGGTTTTACTGGCACCACCTAATCTCCTAATTACCTCTGAAATTAAAACCAAGCTCAGAAAGTTGACTTGCAAACACCACCATGTGTGACCTAACTTTGTATACCCAACATCATGTATATTATTACTAAGAATCAGAATACATGGATATAAAAAAACATTTTCTTTCTTCATTCTTCCTTTGTATTATCTCTTTTATTTTCTTTTTATATTTATATCTTAATTTAAACACCTTGATTACAAATATGATTGTAGTTGGGTTTTAGTCATGTAAAGAACACCCCCTTCACCGGTGGTGCAACATTCCCACCACCAATGTCCCAAATCTCCCTCCTCCCCACCCAAACCCGCCTGTACTCTAGACAGGCTTTCCACTTTCCTCATGCATTCACATTCTTATGATAGTTCTCTGTGTAGTTATTTCTATAACTGCACTCACCACTCTTTGTGGTGAGCTTCATGAAGTGAGCTGGAAGTTCCAGCCCTCCTCTCATTGTCTCTGAGGATTTTTGCAAAAATGACTTTTATTTTTCTTAAAACCCATAGATGAGTGAGACCATTCTGCGTCTTTCTCTCTCTCTCTGACTTATTTCACTCAGCATAATAGATTCCATGTACATTCATGTATAGGAAAATTTCATGACTTCATCTCTCATGACAGCTGCGTTAGATTCCATTGCGTATATATAGCAGAGTTTATTTAGTCATTCATCTGTTGAAGGGCATTTTGATTGTTTCCAGAATCTGGCTATTGTAAATAGCGCTGCAATGAATCTGGTGTGAGGAAGGGATTTTTGTAATGTATTTTTGTGTTCCTAGGGTATAGCCCTAGGAGTGGTATAGCTGGATCATATGGGAGCTCAATTTTCAGGTTTTGGAGGAATCTCCATATCGCTTTCCATAAAGTTTGAACTAGATGGCATTCCCACCAGCATTGAATAAGAGTTCCTTTCTCTCCACATCCCCACCAGCACTGATTGTTCTCATTCTTTTTGATGTGTGCCAATCTCTGTGGCAAGAGATGGTATCTCAAAGTTGTTTTGATTTGCATCTCTCTGATAATTGGTGATGTGAAGCCTTTTTTCATGTGCCTTTTGGCTTTTTATATTTTGTCTTTATAAAAGTGTATGTTCATTTCATTTCCCCATTTGTTGATGGGTTAGATTTTTTTTTTCTTGTAAACTTCTGTCAGTGCCTTGTATATTTTTAATATTAGCTTCTTATCTGATGGGTATTGAGTGGATAGTTTCTCCCACTCAGTGGGTGGCTCTTGTATCCTGGGCACTATTTTCTTTGAGGTGCAGAAGCGTCTCAGCTTAATAAATTCCCATCTGTTTATTCCTGCTTCCACTTGTTTGGAGGGTGCTGTTTCCTCCTTAAAGATAATAGTCTCAATGTCATGGAGTGTTTTACCTATATGTTGTTCTGTGTACCTTATGGTTTCAAGTCTAATATCAAGGTCTTTAATCCATTTGGATTTTACCTTCGTACGTAGTTAGCTTTTTTGCAAGTGTCTAATCTGTTGTGCTAATACCACCTGTTGACGAGGCTTTTCTTGCTCTATTTAGGATTTCTTGCTCCTTTATCAAAATTATGTTATTGTATGTCTGGGGAACATTCTTCGAGTACTTAAGCCTATTCCACTGATATTAGTGTCTCTCTTTATTCCAATACCTTTCTTTTTTGATAACTATTGCTTTGTAACACAGTGTAAAGTTGGAGATCTTTTTTGTTTTCTTTTTTCTTTCTTTCATTTCGGTTTTTCTTTCTTTTCTCTGTTTCATTATGTCTTTCTTGCTTTATTGCGTTCTTGCTTTCTTGATTTCCCCCTTCCTCCCTCCCTTCCTCCCACCCTCCATCCCTCCTTTCTCTCCCTCCCTTTCCATCCTCCCTCTCTTCTTAGCTTCCTTCCTCCCTCCTCCTTCATTCTTCCCTTTCTATCCTCCCTTCTTTTCTCCCTTTCTTTCTTCCTTCTTCCTCCCTCTTTTCCCTCTTTCCTTCCTTCCTACATCCCACCCTCCTTATACGCTCCTTCCTTCCATTCCTCCCTCATTCCCTCCTTCTCACCCTCCCTTACTCCCTTCTTTCCTTCATTACTCATCATTTCATTCCTTCCTCCCTTCCTCCTTCATTCCCTTTGTCTCTTTCTTCCTTCCTTTTTCCCTTTTCCCACCCTCCCACCCTCTCTCCCTCCCTCCATTCCCTTCTTTCATTATTCCTCCCACCCTCCCTCCCTTCCTTCCTCAATTCCTCCCTCTCTTACTCTCTCCCTCCCTTTGTCCTTCCCTAAATTTCTCCCTTCATCCCTTCCTCACATCATCCCTCTCTCCCTTTCTCCCTCTCTTGTTTCCTTCCTCATTTCATTCCACCCTCCCTTCCTCCCTCATTGCCTCCATCCTTTCCTCTCTTATTTTCTCCCTCCCTTCTTTCCTCCCTTTCTCCTTTCCTTTGCTCTTCCTCCCACGTTCCCTCCTTCCTCCCTCCCTCCCTTCCTAAGTCTCTTCCTCCACTTTCCCTCCCTCCCTAACTCAGTTTCTCTCTTCCACCCTACCTCCCTCTCTTTCTTCCTCCCTTTCTCCCTCCTTTCCTTTTACTCTTTCTCCCTCCCTCCATTCCTCCATTCCTTGCTTTCTTCCTCCCTTATTCCTTTCCTTTCTTTTTCCCTCCATTCCTCCATTCCTCTCTCCCCTCCTCCCTTATTCCTTTCCTTTCTTTTTCCCTCCCTTCCTCCTTCACTTTTTCCTTCCTCCCTTCCTTCATTCCACCTTTCCTTCCTCCTTTCTCCTTCCCTCCCTTTCTCCCTCCATCTATCCCTTCTCCCTCCCTAAATTCTTTTATTCCTCCCTCCCTTCCTCCCTAATTTCCTTCTTTCCTCCCTCCCTTCCTTCCTCCCTCCCTCCCTCCTTTTCTCCCTTTCTCTCCTCCCTCCCTTTCCTCCTCCCTCCCTTTCTCCCTCCCTCTCCTCTTAGCTCCCTTTCTCCCTCCCTCTGTCTCTCCCTATCACCCTCCCTCTGTTTCTCCCTTTCTCCCTCACTCTGTCTCTCCCTATCACCCTCCCTCTGTTTCTCCCTTTCACCCTCCCTCTGTCTATCCCTTTCTCCTTTCCTCCTTTCCTTTCTCCTTCCTCCCATCCTCCTTCCTTTTCTTCTATCCTCCTTCCCTCCCTCCCTTCCTTTCTTCCTCCCTCCCTCCCTCCCTTCTTCCTTCCTTCCTTCCTTCCTTCCTTCCTTCCTTCCTTCCTTCCTTCCTTCCTTCCTTCCTTCCTTCCTTCCTTCCTTCCTTCCTTCTTCCTTCCTTCCTTCCTTCCGACTTTCTTTAAATTTTGGGTCACACCCAGCTGTAAGTCACACCCAAAGTAAGCAGGGCTTACTGCTGGCTCTGTACTCAGAAATAATTCCTAGCACTTCATGAGAACTATATAAGCTGCTGGAGAATGAACTCAGTAAGCTGTGCACAATGCATACACTTCTTACTGTACTATTGCTCCAGCCCAGCACTACACATTTTCAATCCAAAATTAAATTTTATAGCTTTCCTCTTCCCTTATATGTTAATTTTCTCCCTATGTAACTTCACCGAAGAATATATATACAATTTGATAATAAACATAATAATTAACATTACTTGTCAAAATGATAAACATTTTATCGGACATTCATAGAAATAAAAACGTTCTATTTTTCTATATAGCTACTATAATTAATTTTATGTAAGGTGAATACTTTGCTTTGGATCATGGCAAGTAATTTTATTACATAAAAAGAAAACATTATTAAAATTATTCCACGCTGTTTCATTCATTCCTTCCTCCCCCTCATTCCTCCCTCTTTCTTCCTTCCTTTTTCCTTTTCCCCTCCCTCCCTCCCTTTCTTTCTTTCTTCTCCCACCCTCCCACCCTCCCTCCCTCCCTACCTTCCTCAGTTCCTCCCTCCATTACTCCCTCCCTCCCTTTGTCCTTCCCTACATTCCTCCCTTCATCCCTAACTCACTTTCTCCCTTCCTCCCTTTCTCCCCACCCCTAAAATGTTTGCACTGTGGTGGCAATTCTTACATTTAATACTATTGCCAAGTTATTATAACTGATAAAACATCAAGGGTCATATATATCCCCAAGGCCATTCTACTATGAAAAATTTAGCTCTCAAGATCTTTTTTATATGATACCACATTTTAAGCTATAGCTGTCCTAAAAATGACTCTAGAGACTAACTTTTATTTTACAAATAAAAACATTTGTTCCAAGACAAATAAAATAACTTGTCTAATAATTTGTAGATAATAAACAAATAGCCTTCCCAGCACAAGAATTAAAATAAATTGCCTCTTATTTTACTTTTTATTTTTTTACAATAATATTATAAAAACAACTCTCATAAAAGAATATAGTTTTAAAATAAATTTCCAAACAAATATTTTTGGTATTGGGTTTTTCATATTTCTGGAATGATCGATACTAATTGCTTATATTCCTGGAGGAAATAAGAAGTATGATGATAAATGTCTATGAATCTTTCTAGCTTGATCCAGCCTTCAAAAAGCTTTAGAATGTAGAAATAACTTTTAATTAATTAGGAAGATATGGAGGTTAAAAAACATAATTAACAAAATTATCATTATCTCTGCTAATAATGACACCACTTAGCTTGACTTGATTATCAAATACAAGTACATTGTATTTGATTGAAGATTCAAAGTTTTATGAAAATGGAATGTATAGAAGAGAATCGAGACAAGTAGCTGTTAGCAAAACCATCTAAAAGGCATACAGCATATAGAAATATGAATAACAATTAATAATAATATTATATAAAAATTATTTTGACTTGCAATACACACTAAACTTTGTTTTAGAAACCAGAAACAGAGTCATTATTGTCATGATAAAAAGGGTGATGCTAAAAAAAAGAGTGATTTTACTATTATGTATTATATATGATATATGTAGTATATCTGTAGTACAAATAAGCAATAAAAATAAAGAGGAATTTTAGTATGTTATTAAACTTGAACACTAAAAATGGAACAAAAAAGGACTAAAAAGAAGTTATCTGGATACAGATTTTAATAAATAATGCTTGGAGAATACACTTTTGTTTGGACTCTAAGCCAATAAAATATTATGGAAAATGAGTTCTGGGAATGAATAGAAAAAGTAAATACCCAGAAGTGAAAAATAAGTGGTGTGTTTGAGGAACAAGATTAATGTCAGCTCTGAACTGTTTCAATTTTTAACAATATTTGATACATGGCCAAAAAGAAATCTTTTATCACAAATTAAACATATAAGTAATTCCATCTGATGGACTTTGTTTACACATAATCTAAGCAGAATTATATCATTAAATAGACCTTGTTTCTAAGTAAAAGCATAATAATTTAAATCTTTGTTAGCAAAAAATCACCACCTGTTATTATGAACAACTATATATACAAAATTTAATCATTTGAATTTAATGGTCAACCAAAATGATAAAGTTTTCCAAAAATGCATACCTAAAGAAATACTTTAAATAGGAACTTTGACAAAATTGAGTGACTCCACCAAGCCAGACAATAGCAGGGCTTAGGTGGGCATAATATTTACTCCTATCTATTTTCTATAAACTAAGAGAAAATGGATATGACTTTTAACTTCTTATTTAATGGAAAAATATATAAGCTTTCTTATAAAATGAGAAATATGGCAAGGGTGGCCTATTTCACTGCTCATTTGAGGTGTTGTATTGGAAATTCAATGGGAGAAGAGAAAGATCAATGTAAAAAAATAATAAAGATGTAATTGCCTTCTATAAATCTTATGACAATTTATGTAGAAAGCTTAAAATGATAATAATAGCAAAAAAACCCCACTCTGAATCTAGTAATAATAGCAAGGTTAGAGAATTTTAAGGTTAGAAAACAAAGGTTAATTGAATATCTCTATACTAGCAATAAAAAAGTTAAATGAGAAAAATGAAGTTAAATACATCAATAAAGTGATATTCCAGGATGAGTTTGCATGCAGTTTTTAGTGCAGGGAATTTGAGCGTGGATATGGGAAGAAAGGGACTCTCATTCACTGCTGGAATGCTGGATAGTCCAGCCTTTCTTGAAAACAATTTATATATTCCTCAATACACTATAGATGAACTCCCATATGATCCAGCAATATCACTCCTAGGGATATACTCCAGGAAACACACACACACACACACACACACACACACACACACACACACACACAAACAATTCAAAAATGCACCCTGCACTTCTTTGTTTGTTGAAGCACTATTTACAATAGTCAGAGTCTGAAAACAACCGAGGTGTCTGGCAATAGATTAGTGGCTAAAGAAACTGTGGTAATCTACACAATGAAATACTATGCAGCCTTTAGTAAAATTGAAGTTATGGCTTTTGCTTATACATGGCTATGTAGGGAAATTATTATGCTAACTGAATTGAGTCGGAGGAAGAATGATAGACAAAATAATCTCATATGTGGGGTATAATAAAAATAAAAATATAGTAATATTATCCACAGATAATAGAGATGAGGGTCCTGAGTAGAGATGAGGTCTGTGGTAGAAGCTTCCCACAAATAGTGGGGAGGGCAGTTAAAGTAGAAAAGGGTCTACTAGGACAATGATAGTTGGACCTTTGATAACTCTGGACAGAACTGTGTGCTGAAGGGGGATAAAGTGACTTTCATGGAAACCCTCATTAACAAAAGTGCAAACTGCAGTGTTTAAAAGGAAAAAGAAATAGAGACAAAGAGAAAGAGATACAGAATCAAATTGCCTGCCCCAGAAACAGATAGGGTAGGGCAGTGCTTCTCAATTATTTTCTGTCAGGCCCCTAGGAAGAAGAAAGTATTTTTGCATGTCCCTCCGCACAACTGTAAATAGTTTTGTATTAAAAAAACTTTAATCTGCAAACCAAAAATATATAAAATAATTTGAGCTGAGTTTTTAATCAGAGGTGATGTCTGGATTAATGGCTACAGTGAACATGTTTTTCAAAGCATAGCTTTTCGATTGGGTTTTGAAGCAGGACACAGCAACTCACAGCTCCAGAGACATAGAGAGATATAAACATGGGCTCAACTTGTTTTCTTTTTTCAGATAGATTTTACATGAAATGTTTCAATTTTTTATATATTTTTATTTAACCAACTTTATTACATACATGATTGTATTTGGGTTTCAGTCATTTAAGAACACCACCAATCACCAGTGCAAATTTCCATCACCAATGTTCCAAATCTCCCTCCTCCCCAAACAACCCCCGCCTGTACTTTAGACAGGATTTCTATTTCCCTCGTACATTTTCATTATTCGGATACTTCAAAACGTAGTTTTTCTCTAACTAAACTCATTCCTTTTTGCAGTGAGCTTCATGAGGTGAGCTGTAACTTCCAGCTCTTTTCTCTTTTGTGCCTGAAAATTATTATTGCAAGAATGTCTTTCATTTTTCTTAAAACCCATAGATGAGTGAGAACATTCTGCGTCTTTCTCTCTGACTTATTTCACTCAGCATAATAGATTCCATGTACATCCATGTATAGGAAAATTTCATGAATTTATCTCTCCTGACAGCTGCATAATATTCCATTGTGTATATGTACCACAGTTTCTTTAGCCTATCATCTGTTGAAGGGCATCTCAATTGTTTCCAGAGGCTGGCTATTGTAAATAGCGCTGCAATGAATATAGGTGTGAGGAAGGGATTTTTGTATTGTATTTTTGTGTTCCTAGGGTATATCTCTAGGATGGTATAGCTGAATCATATGGGAGCTCAATTTCCAGTTCTTTGAGGAATCTCCATATTGTTTTCCTTTAAGCAGGACTAGACAGCATTCCCACCAGTAGTAGATAAGAGTTCCTTTCTCTCCACATCCCTGCCAACATGCTTGTTCTCATTCTTTGTGATGTATGCCAATCTCTGGGGTGTGAGGTGGTACCTCATAGTTGTTTTGATATGCATCTCCCTGATGATTAGTGATGTGGAGCATTTTTTCATGTGTATTTTGGCCAATTGTATTTCTTCTTTGGTCTTCTTTGAAAAAGTGTCTGTTCTTGGGACATTGGTGATGGGAATGTTGCACTGGTGATGGGTGGTGCTCTTTACATGACTGAAACCCAAACACAATCATGTATGTAATCAAGGTGTTTAATTAAAAATAAAAATAAATAAATAAAAAAAAGAAAAGAAAAAGTGTCTGTTCATTTCTTCTCCCCATTTTTTGATGGGATTAGATGCTTTTTTCTTGTAAAGTTTGGACAGTGCCTTGTATATTTTGGAGATTAGCCCTTTATCTGATTGGTATTGGTTGAATAGATTCTCCCACTCATTGGGGGGTCTCTTGTATCCTGTGTGCTATTTCTTTTGAGGTGCAGAAGCTTCTCAGTTTAATATAATCCCATCTGTTAATTTCTGCTTTCCCTTGCTTGGAGAGTGCAGTTTTCACCTTGAAGATGCCTGTAGTCTCAATGTCCTGGAGTGTTTTACCTATGTTTTGTTCTATATATCTTATGGTTTTGGGTCGATATCGAGGTCTTTCATCCATTTGGATTTAACCTTCGTACATGATGTTAGCTGGGGGTCTAAGTTCAATTTTTTGCAGGTGGCTAGCCAGTTGTGCCAACACCACTTGTTGAAGAGGCTTTCTTTGCTCCATTTAGGATTTCTTGCTCCTTTATCAAAAGTTAGGTGATTGTATGTCTGGGGAACATTCTCTGAGTATTCAAGCCTATTCCACTGATCTGAGGGCCTGTCCTTATTTCAATACCATGCTGTTTTGATAACTATAGCTTTGTAGTACAGTTTAAAGTTGGGGAAAGTAATTCCTCCCATATTCTTTTTCCCAATGATTGCTTTAGCTATTCTAGGGTGCTTATTGTTCCAATGAATTTCAAAAGTGCCTGATCCACTTTGAAGATGTCATGAGTATCTTTAGAGGGATCGCATTAAATCTGTACAATGCTTTGGGGACTATTGCCATTTTAATGATGTTAATCTTGCCAATCCATGAGCAGGGTATGCGTTTCCATTTCCGCGTGTCTTCTCTTATTTCTTGGAGTAGAGTTTTATAGTTTTCTTTGTATAGGTCCTTCACATTTTTAGTCAAGTTGATTCCAAGATATTTGAGTTTGTGTGGCACTATTGTGAATGGGGTTGTTTTCTTAATGTCCGTTTCTTCCTTATTACTATTGGTGTATAGAAAGGCCATTGATTTTTGTGTGTTAATTTTGTAGCCTGCCACCTTGCTATATGAGTCTATTGTTTCTAGAAGCTTTTTGGTAGAGTCTTTAGGGTTTCTAAGTCGAGTATCATGTCATCTGCAAACAGTGAGAGCTTGACTTCTTCCTTTCCTATCTGGATTCCCTTGATATCTTTTTCTTGCCTAATCTCTATAGCAAGTACTTCCAGTGCTATGTTGAATAGGAGTGTGGGAGAGAGGACAGCCATGTCTTGTGCCAGAATTTAGAGGGCAGGCTTTTAGTTTTTCTCCATTGAGGACAATATTTGCCTCTGGCTTGTGGTAGATGGCCTTAACTATATTGAGAAAGGTTCCTTCCATTCCCATCTTGCTGAGAGTTTTGATCAAGAAAGGGTGTTGGACCTTATCAAATGTTTTCTCTGAGTCTATTGATATGATCATGTGATTTCTATTTTTCTTCTTGTTGATATTGTGTATTGTGTTGATAGATTTACAGATGTTAAACCATCCTAGCATTCCTGGGATAAAACCTACTTGATCATAGTGGATGATCTTCTTAATGAGGCATTGAATCCTATTTTCCAGAATTTTGTTGAGGATCTTTGCATCTGTATTCATCAGCGATATTGGTCTGTAATTTTCTTTTTTGGTAGCATCTCTGGTTTAGGTATCATGGTGATGTTGGCTTCATCAAAGCTATTTGGATGTGTTCCTGTTTTTTTAATTTCATGAAAGAGTCTTGCTAGGATTGGTATTAGTTCCTCTTGAAAGGTTTGAAAGAATTCATTAGAAAATACATCTGGCTTTTCTTTTTGGGTAGACATTTGATTACTGTCTTAGTTTCCTCAATAGTGATAGGTTTGTTTAAATATGCTACATCCTCTTCCTTCAACCGTGGAAGATTATAAGAGTCCAAGAATTTATCCAATTTTTCCAGGTTTTCATTTTTAGTGGCATAGAGTTTCTCAAAGTAGTTTCTGATTACCCTTTGTATCTCTACCATATCAGTAGTGATCTCTCATTTTCCATGCACAATACGAGTTATCAAGTTTCTCTTTCTTTGTTAGTTTTTCCAGTTGTCTATCAATCTTGTTATTTTTTCAAAGAACCAACTTCTGCTTTCATTGATCTTTTGGATTGATTTTCGAGTTTCCACTTCATTGATTTCTGTTCTAAGCTTTGTTATTTCCTTCTGCCTCCCTATTTTTTTGGGTCCTTTTGTTGAGCACTTTCTAATTCTATGAACTACATCATTAAGCTATTCAGGTATGCCCCTTCTTTCCTGATGTGTGCTTGCAAAGCTATAAATTTTCCTCTCAGTACTGCTTTATCTATGTCCCATAGGTTCTGATAGTTTGTGTCTCAATTGTCATTTGTTTTCAGGAAGGTTTTGATTTCCTCTTTGATTTCATCTCAGACCCACTGGTTATTCAGTATGAGGCTGTTTAACTTCCAGGTGTTAAAGTTTTTCTGCTGTGTCCCTTTATAGTTCACATATAATTTCAGGGCTCTGTGGTCATTAAAGGTAGCCTGCAAAATTTCTATCCTCTTGATATTATGGAGGTATGTTTTATGTGCTAGCATGTAGTCTATCCTGGAGAATATCCCATGTACATTATAGAAAAATGTGTATCCAGGCTTCTGGGGGTGGAGTGTCCTGTATATATCTACTAGGCCTCTTCCATTTCTCTGTTCAGGTCTAGTATATTCTTGTTGGGTTTCAGTCTGGTTGAATTGTCAAGTGTGACAATGTTGTGTTGAGGTCTCCCACAATTATTGTGTTATTGATATTATTTTTCAGATTTGTCAACAATTTTATTAAATATTTTGCTGCCCCCTCATTTGGTGCATATATATTTAGGTGAGTGATTTCTTCCTGCTGTACGTATCCCTTGATTAATACAAAATGTCCATCTTTGTCCTCTACAACTTTCCTAAATATAAAGTTTGCATCATCTGATATTAGTATGGCCACTCCAACTTTTTTATGGGTGTTGCTTGCTTGGATGATTTTTCTCCAGCCTTTTATTTTGAGTCTATGTTTGTTCTGACTATTCAGGTGCGTTTCTTGTAGGCAGCAGAAGGTTGGATTGAGTTTTTTGATCCATTTAGCCACTCTGTGTCTCTTAACTGGTGCATTTAGTCCATTGACATTGAGAGAAAGAATTGTCCTAGGAGTTAGTGCCATCTTCATATTGAAGTTTGGTGTGTCTGTTGGTCAGTCTTGTCTTAAAGTAGTCCATTCAGTTTTTCTTTTAAGAATGGTTTTAAGTCTGTACAGTTTCTGAGCTGTTGTTTGTCTGTGAAACCATATATTGTTCCTTCAAACCTGAAAGTGAGTTTTGCTGGGTGCAGTATTCTGGGCGAAGCATTTATTTCATTCACTGCCTTCTGGCCTTGAGTGTTTCTGGTGACAGGTGTGCAGGAAATCTCAAGGATGTTCCCTTGAATGTAATTTCTCTTTTTGATCTTGCTGCTTTCATAATTCTGTTTCTATCTGTGGGATTCGTCATTGTGTCTAGGATGTGTGTGGGGTATTTTTTCTGGGGTCTCTTTTAGTTGGTACTCTTCAGGCATGCAGGTTTTGATCGCATATATTCATTAGCTCTGGTAGTTTCTCTTGAATGATGTTCTTGACCATTGATTCTTCCTGGAGATTTTCTTCCTGGGTCTCTGGGACTCCAATGATTCTTTAGTTGTTTCTTTTGAGCTTATCATAGACTTCTATTTCCATCTTTTCCCATTCTTTGAGTAATTTTTTCATTGTTTGATCATTTGCTTTGAGGCTTTTTTCCAATTTCTTCTGCTGTATGGAATTGTTATTCATCTCATCTTCCAGTGTACTAATTCTATCCTCAGCTGCTGTTAACCCGTGAGAAAGCTCAACCATGTTTTTCTTCAATTCATCTACTGAGTTTTTCAGACCTGTTATTTGACCTGAAATTTCAGTTTGGAGTTTTCTGATTTCTATCTTCATATTCTCTTGATTCTTATAATTGTTCTCTTCTATACTTTGTTTGAGTTCTTTGAACATCTTCCATATTGCAACTCTAAACTCCTTATCTGAGTGACTGACTAGTTGGTTGGTCATGTTCAAGTCATCAGAGTTGCCATCTTCATTCTCTATGTCTGGCGCTGGCCTGCATTGTTTCCCCATTGTCACACTTGTATTGTGGGTTTTTCTACATGTTGTGGTTGTATTCATTGGCTAAATGATGTGAATGGTCACGAAGTGAAGCAGAGCAGCCGTTCTCCTCTGGCTCCTCCCTTTTTGGGCGTATGGACTCACTTCCATGGAAGGCGCAGGGAAGACAGGCCGTCTGCAGATGAGCCACACACAGGATGAAATCAGGCCGAAAATGCAGCACAGCACAGTAGACAGGCAGATAGGTGTGCTGGCATCTGAGATCCAGCAGAGCTCAGTGGCTCCTCCCTTTCTGGGCTTGTGGACTCACCTCCATGGAAGGGTCATGGGAATGCAGGCCATCCGCAGATGAGCCACACACAGGATGAAATCAGGCCGAAAATGCAGCATAGCACAGAAGAGAGGCAGATGGGGTGCTGGCATCCGATATCTAGCAGAGTTCAGTGGCTCTTCCCTTTCGGGCATGTCAACTCACCTCCAGGAAGGTGGGCCATCTCCAGGGAAGGCTCACAGGAAGGCGGGCCATATGCAGATGAGCCACACACAGGATGAAATCAGGCCGAAAATGCAGCACAGCACAGAAGAGAGGCAGATAGGTTGCTGGCATCTGAGATTCAGCAGAGTTCAGTGGCTCCTTCCTTTCTGGGCGAGTTGGGGGCTTAGCTTGTTTTTACAGTGCTTCAGCATGCCCCACTACTTGAGAAGCAATGAGGTAGGGGAAGGTGGAAGGGAAATGGGGACATTGGTGTTAGGAAAGGTGCACTGGTGATGTACATTTTATGATTGAAACCCAACTATTAACAATTCTGTAACCACTGTGCTTAAATAAAGAAATTATAGCTTTTTTGTTTTGTTTTTTGTTTTGGGGTCATACCCGGTGACACTCAGGGGTCTGCACTCAGAAATCGCTCCTGGCTCAGGGGACCATATGGGACGCAGTGTGATCAAACCATGGCCTGTCCTAGGTCAGCCGCTGGCAAGGCAAACTCCCTACCACTGTGCCACCACTCTGGTCCCAAGGAATTATACTTTTTATAAAAATAAATAAATAAATAAATAAATAAAAAGCTCTCTCCTGTCTTGAATAAGAAGTTTCTAGATTGATATGTAAGATAAATATAACCAAATAAAATACCGGGAGCTCTATTTGTAGATAAAATGAGTATTTTCTTATGAAAGATATGAGCAGAGAATGACCAGAAAAAGAAAGAACAGGGAAGCCCTCTGTTACAGACTCTTACACAAAATAATTTCTGTACATAATCGGTAATACTACAGGTTTTATTTGTATAAATTCAAGTCAGATTAACTTGCAAATTTATCAAATGAAGGCTTGTATTTTGTGATTGGTTGTCTCTCTATCACCTCTTGTCCTTTTTTGTACATGCAACTAGATTTGTTGTTTCAATCAGATTTAATTAATCAGAGAATAGAAACAGCTAAAGGCCTGATGCTAAGACCAGCTTACATGTAGTGTGGGTGGGATTATGGGAGAGATAGAAGTGAAAGAAAAAATGGTATTTTGGTGTAAAGCAGAAAACAGATGAAGCTGAGAGTTGCAATTAAAGGGAGAGCAGAGAAGCAAGAGGAGCAGAAGAGAGACAGCAGTTAGTACTATACAGAATATAGATTTTTTTTTCCTGTGGCTGCTGAAGCTTGTCAGGATATATCTCCATGACCTGTTAAGTAAAGATTAGTTAATAGGAGAGCTGAAACACAGAATATATCTGGAGATAGGCCTGCTAATCAGACATAATGCCTACAAAAACCCAGAGCAGGTTATCAACTGCTTCATGAATCCTAAAGATTACTAGAGAGAGGCATAGAACTCAGACTAACAAATTTAATATTAAAGTAGAAACTAAGACAACTCAAACTATTTAAGTTCAAAACTTAATTATATATCTATTAAAAAACCTCTCTACATGGATGTACATGGAATCTATTATGCTGAGTGAAATAAGTCAGAGAGAGAGAGAAAAACGCAGAATGGTCTCACTCATCTATGGGTTTTAAGAAAAATGAAAGACATTCTTGCAATAATAATTTTCAGACACAAAAGAGAAAAGAGCTGGAAGTTCCAGCTCACCACAGGAAGCTCACCACAAAGAGTGGTGAGTTTAGTTAGAGAAATAACTACATTTTGAACTTTCCTAATAATGAAAATGTATGAGGGAAATGGAGAGCCTGTTTAGAGTACAGGCGGGAGTCGGGTGGGGAGGAGGGAGACTTGGGACATTGGTGATGGATATGTTGCACTGGTGATGGGTGGTGTTCTTTACATGACTGAAACCCAAACACAATCATGTATGTAATCAATGTGTTTAAAAAAAATTAAAAATAAAATAAAATATAATAAATAGAAAAAAAAAAGAAATTGACCAGTAGACAAAAAGTTTCAGAGTAAGTGGGTTGTAATCAAATAGTAAATAATGTATTCAAACATTGGAATATTTACTCAGGTCAGGGATCTGCAAACATTCTAAAGCCAGAGGTAGTAAATATTTTTAACTTTCCGGGTCATCTAATTTCTGTTGAAGTTACTCCACTGATATTATAACATAAAAAGAAACATGAGTACACACAAAAGATAGAGTTATTCCAATAAAACTTTATTTACAAAAACAAACAAACAAACAAACAAAAAAAACAACCTCATAGCCATGTAGGAGCAGGGATTTTCTGAGGATTTTTTAATACAACCTATTCAATTTCATTTAACTTACCTAAATTCTAACTAAACTAAATAGCCTGTAGTTAAAAAAAAAAAACGTCTTTTTATAAGTTTGTTTCAGATATTGAATGAACATAACAAGTAAAAATAATATTAATACTTTAGAATCACTCATGATTTAATACATCATTTTTTGTGAGTGTATACTGGCACATCAAACTATAATTAGGACTATAAAATGGATTGAATATATAAGACTGAAAAAATTATTAGAACTATGGTTTTTAACAAGAAATGGAACCTAGGTCTATAAAAACTTTTTCAAATTTGCAATAAACACAAATGACACATGGAAATTCTATGGACATTTTCTTGGCTATTTGCTCAGGAGTCATTCCTGGAATGGTTTGTTTACCATATAGGAAATAGGTGATTGAACTTGCGAGGCAAGAACTTTGCTTACTTGACTATCACACTCACCCTAAATGAAATAATATATCCCTGCTATGTTTTAATCATTTTAGTTGCCTAAAATAAATTAGAAACAAATTTTCAAAAAGATGCATTATTTGAAATATTGACATTTTAATAAATGCTGTTGCCACAGTTAATATCAAGAATACTACTCTTAGCTATCTTTTCCTGAGTTATTGCAAAATTACATGGTTACACTTTTATTTTAAAAAATAAATATAAAATATAAAGCTTTAAAATATAAAGCTATTGCAATATATTCATTAACTAGTAAAACTAGACTGAAATACCCAAATTGAAATTTTGTTATTAATTTTATGTGTCTTAGAATGAATAGAGGAAATTAAACATTATATTTACAAACTATAATTCTAGATTTAGAATATCCTAAGTTTAACCTGTTATTTCTAAGCAAATAAATTAAAGTTTTTCTTTTTAAAGTGCAGTTTAAAAATTAGCATGACTATCTGATATTCTTCCAATATAACCTTGAGTATACACATTTTTAGATGTTGAGGATCTTCAAATGTTAGTGAAGAATCTCTATATGCTGACCCCTATCTCAAGATTTTATTTCTAAATAATGAATTCCAATTTTAAAATGATCTTATTCAATGACTTCAATGGCTGTAAATAAACAAGAACTCTGTCTGAACAGGTTTTTCAATATTAGTAGTACTGCAGATTTTATTCCAAGAGCAGTCATTCAGACCTTTTATAAAAAAAAAAGGGCACATTCTTTTTTGTAGGAATTGTTCTATATGTGGTGTGTGTGTGTGTGTGTGTCTGTTTCAGAGGTTAAGTAGATGAATCTGATTCTAATTTATTTGGTTAGTTGGGCAAGTTTATAATTTGTGACTTAAGAAATAAGGTTCTCATTTCCTATGATTATCAACAATAGTTTGCTCCTAGCTTCTTGAAGTGTTCCTTATGCACTTGTGGTCCCTTTCACTTTCAACCTCTTTAACAATGAAGAGATGCCACCTCACATTTCAAATCTAACATCATTTCATCCCTCCTGGTATTTCCCACACTAATTAGACTATCTCTCTACGTTAAACACTCAGGTAGTATATTAGTTTCACTCGGATAATCCAGAATAATTGCTCTATTTAAATGTTTGGAACACTAAATTCAATCAGCAAAGTCCCTTCACAGTAGTACATAGAACAATGTTTAATTGAATAATTAAAAGAAAGGAATCTTGGCTGGACATCCTTATATTTCTGCTCTACCATATGAATTGGACAGTTTACTTTAACTGCATGTTAATTATTGTTTAACATTTAGCTACAGGGAATTAACTATGAAAATAAATTTCTAGGTAATTATACAAAATCCTTACATTTTAGGCATACTCTAAAGCTTAATTTCCAGGTGTAGACTCTCATTTACAATGTTATATCTAGTTTTGTTCTATTTTCATTACCTTTAGTATACTACAGAATTATTGTCCAGTTATGACAACATAATGATGATTATCTTATTCGTAGTCATTAATTCAGGGTATGCAAAGTGAATCAAACAAAAGAAAAAGAAGTACAAAAAGAAATTTTTCAGGAGGCTTTGTCCTTGAGGAAAGTGACAAAAAGTAATAAATGTACCAAGTTATAATATTCCCTACAAGCTTTGTATGTAAAAAATGAATATAGAAATTTATGAAATAGAAAAATATTATCTCTGGAAGCTAGGGATTTATTTTATTCACTTGATGTTTGTAGGATTCAGGGCTGAAGCCCAGGGGTCTTCTGCTTTACTGATTGTCATATTCTGAAGGAACAAGATTATAAACAAGTCACTAAATTTTTAATATTGAATCTAATTGAATGTTTCAGAACAGTTAACCCCATTATGTTTTGGTTGCAACAAGGTATTATTTACATTTTCAACATTTATTAAATTCAATAATGTATACATTAATAAAGCTAATAATATTCTTTTTTTAAATTTTTAGTCACATGCAATGGTGTTCAGAGCCACTGGCTTAGTCTTTGTTCTATGATCTGGGATTACTCCTGGCAAGACAACTTGTGCACTGCTGGAGATTGAAGTGGGATTTCTGCATGCAAGAAAAGCACATATCCACTGTGCTAGCTTTTATTTTCATGGGGGAGGATTCACATCCAGAAGCAGTCAGGCGTCACTCTTGGCTCTATACTTAAAAAATTAATGTTGGAAGTTAGGGGGACTATATGAGATACCTGGAATCAAATCTGGATCAGTGGCTTGCAAGGCAAATGCCCTACCCACTGTGCAATCACTCTAGACCTCAATGTGCCATCTTGTCAATCTCATTTCTGTTTAGTTTTACTCGCAGCGGTGGAAGAGGGTGGATTTTGGCCACACACTATGATGCTCAGAGAATACATCAGACTGCATTCAGGAACTAAGTGACCATATAGGATGGTGAAGACTAAACCCACCTTGGTTATATGCAGTAGCGCAAGTACTTTACCTGCTGTTTTATCTCTCCATTTCTACTTTAGTGGTTTGTTTTGGGTCACATCCAGTAATGCTCAGAGATTACACCTGGTTCCTTACTCTGGAATTATTCCACATGTTTCGCAGGAGAACATTTAGAATGCTGGAGATCAGAGTAATGTCTGCTGCATTCATGACAAAAACCCTAACTTCTATACTATTACTTTGTGCCCTAAATTCCTGTTTAAAATATATGTCAGTATACATTTTAGTGACTTAAGCTTATTTTCTTTATGAGTGATTCTCACCACTATAAATCTCTGGAAGGTTTTCTAGAAGTGAATGATAACACTCCAGAATCTCTCCTCTTACTACCAGCATTCTAGAAAATTTCGCAATGAATTTCTTTTCTCTGCTACCTCATATGTAGATTATATTGTGATATTTGGCCTTTGTATTTACCTTACTTCCCTTAATATATGTCTGTATTTAAAGCTCATTGTGTTGCAGTTGTTGTGGGATATCCTTCATTCTTAAGACTCAATAATTTTCATTGTATTTATATTCACATTTTGTTTACTAGTTATCTGGTTTTGTAGAATTGCATGATTTACCTTATTACTGAGAACAATGCTTTAATGAAAGCAGATGTTCTTATATCTCTTTATATTCCCACTTTCAAATCTTTTAGGTATTCATTTACTTAAGTCTTATTCAGTATTTTAGCAATTTTTTAACTTGCTATTTTATATATATCCTTATTATCTTACAAAATGAATCTCTTTACATTTTTTCACCAGTAGTAAATAGGGTTTTAAATTTGTCTATGTTGTTTATATTTCTTTTTTTTTTTTTTGTATTTTAAAACATATAGTACAGTTGACGTAAGGCAATGGCACATTGTGACTTTTATTTGTAATTTCTACTGATTTTGAAGCAATTATTAATCTTTTGTATGCTTATTTTTGGTTCATAGTTTTTAAATAAATATTTACTCAATTTTTATGATAACTAATAATCATTTTGATTTTATTGTTTTTGCTGAATTGTAGAAATTATATATATAATGGACATTATTAGTTTTATCAAATATATTATTTGGAAGCATTTTCTCTCATTTTGGGAGATTATTTTTCACTTTGTTTTATTGTTGTTTAAATGTAATGGATTTATGCTTGACATATTTGCAAATATTTAGAATAAAGAATATTTTTAATTTATACTGAAATTTGAACATTATTCCTAATACAGACAATATCCACCAACATATAGAAGTACATAGTTTTATTCTGATGAGAACTTTTTAGATGTACATCCTGACACCGTAAAAGGTTTCCCAGTCTCACTAATACTATTAAATGAGATAAATAAATTAAACTGTCATTATATGTAGATTACCAGATACTATACTAAGAAAATACTGAGAAATCCACAAAAATTCTGTACAAACAGTGAACTTACATAGCAAAGCAGTAGGTTACAAATCAGTTTGCAGAAATCCATGGCTTTTCTATATATAATTAAAGAAATACAAGGGAGATAACGTTTTTAGAAAATATTCACAAATGTGACTCAGAAAATCAAATATTTTGGAGTTAGCTGAATTAAAGAGATAAAAGATTTATACAAAGAAACCTATGAACTGTTTATAAGAGAAGTTAAAAAAGACTGCATGTGGTTTGGACGGGAGTGATAGTACAGTGGATTGGCACATTGCCTTGCACATAGATAATATGGTTTAATTCACGGAACCTCACATATTCCCTTGAGTGAAACCTGAGTAGAGACAGGAGTAAGCACTGAGCACCTCAATTGTGTCTCTCACCAAAGAATAAAGGAACAGATCAAAATAATGAAAACGTGGATTGAAAGAGTTGATACTGACAAATGATGACCTTTCCAAGACATTAAACAAATTCAATGCAGTTCGAATAATTTTTTTCCTTTTTAATAAGACATTTATTTAAGTACCATAATTACAAACATGTTTTAATAAGAAATTTATTTAAATACCATAATTACAAACATGTATGTAGTTAGTCATAAAAAAAATATCTTTATAGTGCAACCTTCCACCACCAATGCTATATCTCCATGGTTTCCCACCCCCTGCCTGTATTCTAGACAGGCATTCTATTTATTGCTCTCACTACCACTATCATGATAGTTGTTGTAGTGGTTATTTCTTTAACTGCACTTATAACTCTTTGTGGTAAGCTTCATATAATGGGCCAGTCCTTCCAGCACTTATCTCTTGTGTCTGGGTATTATTAAAATACTGCCTTTTATTATTCTTAAATCCCACATATGAGTGAGACTATTCTGTGTCTATTTTACTCCCCCTGACTTATTTCACTCAGCTTAATAGCTTCCATGTTCATCCATTTATAGGAAAATTTTATGACTGTATTTTTCCTGATGGCTACATAGTATTCCATTCAGTATATGTACCACAGTTATGTATACGTAACACATTGTGTATCTGTACCACAGACAGTCATTTGTTGTTGGCATCTGGGTTGTTTTCATATTCTGGCTATTGTAAATAATGCTGCAACAAATATAGGTGTGCAGAGGGCAATTTTTATATTGTGTTTTTTGTGTTCCTAGGTTATATCCCTAGGAGCAGTATATATAAGGGAACTCAATTTACAGTTTTTTGAGGAATCTCTAAATTGTTTCCCATAAATGCTGTACTAGACAGCATTCCCACCAGCAGTAAATAAAAGTTCCTTTCTCCCAACATTCTTGCCAGCACTGATGGTTTGTTTGTTTGTTTTTTGTGATGTGTGCCAATCCCTGTGGCATAACATGGTACCTCATTGTTGTTTTGATTTGTACCTCCCTGATGATTTCTGATGTGGAACATTTTTTCATAAGCCTTTGGCCACCTGTATTTCTTCTTTGAGGAAGTGGCTTTTAATTTCTTCTCCCCATTTTTAATGGGGTTAGATTTTTTTTCTTAATAGATTCTGTCAGTACATTGTATATGTTAGTTATTAGGCCGTTATCTGATGGATATTAAGTGAATAGTTTCTGCTATTCTGTGGATAGTCTTTGTATCCAGGTTCTGGATAGTATCATGCTGAATGAAGCTAGTCAGAAGAAAAAGCAAAGGCCCAGAAATATATCTCTTTTAGATGTGGACCATAAACAAACATATTTTGGAATAACAAGTATTCAAAAAAAAAAACCCAGAAACTGACACATGTTATTTAGTAAGAAGTTTATCCTGGTGGGGTTTGAGGAAGACTTAGTCAGTGATAGAGGTAAAATGCCCAGTCTAGTGGTGACTGTGAAACAGGAATGTTTTATGTATGAAACCATAGTAAAAAGAGTCTAATCTCATAAGTTTGCAGAACTAAAAAAATTTAAAAAATAAAAGGAAAAGAAAGATAAAGAAATAGAGAGAGTGAGGAAAGAAGAAAGCAAAAAGGAAAGAAGGAAGGATGGAAGATAGAAAGGAAGGAAGGAAAGAAGGAAGAAACAAAGGAGGAAGAAAGACAAGAAGAAAGAAAGAAAAGAAGGAAGAAAGGAAAGAAAAGTAAGAAAGGATGGAAAGAGAAAGGAAGGAAGGAGAAAAGTGGATAAAAGAAAAAGAAAATGTTAAAATACTCTGGGCTGTTGTATTACAAGTCATTTGCCTTGAATGTGATCAATATGGGTTTAATTTTCAGCATCCCAATGGGTCCTCCAAGCACCACCAAGATAATTCCTGAGCTCAAAGCAAGGCTAATTTCCTATATACCACTGGGTTTGGCCTAGCCCCCCAGAAAAGAAAATTTTTCTCTGTATTTTAACCAGAAAATAGAAGTAGGTCTTATCCAAGAAGCGGTGTGACTTTTGTTTTTTTTTCTTTAAAGTCCTATACATTTTTTTTTAGTCCTATACATTTTTTAGTACTTAGTTATACTAAATCTGAAAACATAAATTGTGATGTTTTCTAATCCTTTTTATCAGTATACACTTGGTGTCTCTGCATTATTACATCATTTATATCTGTATTATTTATATGTAACTAATACTAGTTTAAAATTGCACAAATATAAAACCTATTTACATTAGCATTTTTAGCAAAAAATGAATACTTTCCTCTGGAAATCACTGTTTAATTTTTTAATCAATGTATGGATACTGGTATAACACTAGAATAAATCTTCAGGACATGTAGCTATTATTACATTATAACTCAAGATGCGTGTCTTGAGAATATATTTCATGATTCATTTATAATTAATACCTTCAAACATTAGCTATATAATGGTGATTTAACTTTCTAAGATATTGAAACCAGTCAATATAATTTTACCACATAGTGCTCAACTAGTTCTATGAAAATGCAAATTAAAGAGAGAGTATTAGGCAAATCCAATTTGCATGCATATGGTGTATATACATAAAAAAGATTCAGAATATTGGATATCATTATCCAATCATTACACTTGTAGGCCATAATAAGGAACAAGAGAAATTTGCTATATAATAGACATTAACAAAATGGAAAATTTTACAGGCATACAATTTATATCCTAAGTACTAATATGGAGCTGAATGCCAAAATCTGCTTAGCTAAGAAAATTAAGGTAAAAGCAACATTTTTTTTTCAGCACTCAAGAGAGTTTTTCTATAGGGAATAAACTTAATAAGATTAAATATTCTCTGGTTATGTTTAAAAAGAATTAACACTACCCATGTTTTTTTTTCTATTTAAATATTAGTAAAACTTAATAAAGTGGCCATGAAAATGTAATAAAAGAATTTAGTGTATCTCAATATATAAACAATTGAAATTTAAAATGCAAATTAAATATTTGCTACTTATGCAATTTTCCATGTATGCCCAATTCATAATCATTTTAACAATATATATTATTCATATAATTCATAAAATATACTATAAGTGATAATTTTGTCAATTATGATGTTACATATATGTATTGCCTGTGTTTTTTATTTTAGTAGATACAATCAGATCACATATTTTTCAAACAAATTTTAATATTAATGCTTAGACCTTAACTTAAAAATAATTTATTTACAGAAACATTTCTCATATTATCAAACTGTATACTTATAATTGGAACATTTATACTGTACATTTATTTATAATATACAATTCTACTTGTAATGATTTTAAGTAGGATAATTAGTTTAATGATAATATTAAAAAGTACATTATATTTATTATTCAATAATAGAAGATGGAAAATGGCTTATTCCTTAAATTGAATATAAAACTTTCAATTTTTCTTTCTGTCTGGAGTCCCAAAACAGGATCCATTAGTTTCAAGTTTTGTTTTATTTTTGTTGTTTTTTACAATTCATTACTACACTATTTTAAGACTCTTTTTCAATATGTAATACTTTAATTATAGCATTTTTGTAATTTATATTCTGAATTTTAGCACAGACCTACCTAATAGATAAAGTATTTATAATGCAAATTTGCCAATTGAATTTATTCATGCATGCTTTGCAAGTGCTGATAAAAATATAATAAAATATAATTTCTTACACAAATATATATATATATATATATAATTTTTACTTACTAGAACCTTATAGTTCCCTGAAGACCACTAAGAGCAAACCCTCAAGCACCCTCAGAATAACTTCTGAGCACCATAGGTTAAATAATGACACTGCTCTTTTACATACTTTTGTACATATCAATCTTTTCAATGAAAATATTTTCAAATATTAATTGTACATAAATATTTGAAAAAAGAATTAATGTTAGCTATAGAAAACTATTCTACCTATCAAAGAAGCAAAGTTAATATCCAAATATTAGAATATCATGCCAATGTTCTAATACTTGTCAATTAGAATATCTGACAGGCTTCAAAATCTAGGATCATGACATATATCAAAAATATCAAATAGGGCCTGGAGAGATAGCACAGCAGCATTTGCCCTGCAAGCAGCCGATCCAGGACCAAAGATGGTTGATTCAAATCCCGGTGTCCCATATGGTTTCCCGTGCCTGCCAGGCGCTATTTCTGAGCAGACAGCCAAGAGCAATGCCGGGTGTTGCCCAAAAACAAACAAACAAAAGAAATAAACAAACAAAAAAATCAAATAAAAATATATATTCTTAGAACTAGATAAATAAGTCAAAATATGTTTTTGTTTGAAACATTCCAGTTATACTATTAGCTTAACTAATATTAGATATTAAAATTGATACATATAATCTTCTTTTTTTTCAGGTTATATGAAAACTGTAGCTAGAGTAAGATAAGTGCCAATTCAGGGAATGTGTAATCAACAATAAAGTAATATCTAGTGGAAAAGTGAAAAAGCTTCTAAATATTCTGATTTTACACAAATATAATATCCAGAAAAATATTGATTTATAAACAAGTTTTTATTATATTTAAAGAGAAAATAATTCAAATTAATAATTATATTATTATTAAATTATTACAGCATAATAATTTAACCCAACTTTGAATATACTGGTATATTTTTAAAAATATTAAGGTAGTGGGGCCTGAGCAGTGGTGCAGGCCATAAAGCATCTTCCTTGCGCACGCTAGCCTAGGATAGACAGCAGTTTGATCTTCTGGCATCCTATATGGTCCCCAATCCAGGAGCGATTTCTAAGTAACCCTTGAGCATCACCGGGTGTGACCAAAATAACAAAAATAAAATATTATGGTAGTTTAATATATACATTTATACTATAAAATGTATATACTATGCACACTTTCCTATACCAAAAGGAAAAATTAATGATAGAGATAAAGAGACTATAAGAAATATATAACCCAAAAATTCCCTAGACTGAGGATCAAGTCGTGTATTTCAACCCAGATACCTTCAATAGCTTACCGTTTACCTCTAGAAAAATATTAAAAGACAAAGGCATATTGTAATTAAATTGGTATAAATCAAAGATTCAGAGTCTTTCAGATGAACAGTAGTAAGGCAAATTTATATGTAATTGAACTCTCATATGGCAGCATATAAATTAAATTAATACAGGACACAAGGAATGCTATAATATAGCCAATAAACTAAATAAAATAGCCAACTCAACAAAAATATTTTATAGAAATAGGTTATAATTCAAGCTTGAAAGAATAACACATGTTTACAGAGAAACAAATAAAGAAATTTACATTTTCTTATCCAGTTTTAAAATAACACTTTAAAACTGAAACACGGAGGCCAGAGTAATATTAAAGCAATAGAGTCTTTGTGGTGTAGCTTGTCGACTGGGACAGACCCGAGTTCTATTCTCAGCATCCTATCTGGTCCTCAAGCCTTCCAGGAATGAGTTCTGAGCTGAGAGCCAGGAGTAACCCCTGAATGCCACCAGGTGTGGCCCAAAAAACAAACAAACAAAAACAACCCTTAAAAATATTATCAAACAACTAGTGTGTACAAGAGAAAAATTAAAGAACAAAAGAACAAAAAAGATTTCTGGAAACATATACAAATAAAATCAGGAACTTCCAGAATATGGAACATAGAAAAAGCTGTACTAAGAAGGAAATTTATAGCAATACAGGTTATGTTAGGAAAAAAATGAAATTAAGCTAGCCTCATATTTTAATAAAATACAAACAACATCAACAAAGGAAATATAAAGTAAATAAAATAGGCGAGAAGTAATAAAAATTATGGTGGAAATAAAATAGAGAAACCCCATTTATATAAAATAGTCAATGAAATCAAGAGAAACTTTTAAATAGAAAGAATTGTTAAAGCATTAGTTAAAACTAACGGGGAAAATTAAGAGTTAATTAACTAGGAGAACCATAAATGAAAGGCCTAAAATTATAAACATGTCCATACGAAATTCAAAATATCAAAAAGATTATAATGAGCGGTATCCTACTAAATTGGAGTTTCAAGAAGGAATAGATACATTTTTAGAATCCTACAAACTGACAAAGCCAGCAAAAAGTATAAAACAAGAACATCACAATTACTAGCAAGGAGATTGCTACAGTTAATCAAAAATTCCCCCAAGGCAAAAAACCATGGTTTACTGGAATATTAAGATGAATGATTTTTCCACCTACTATCTATTTAAAAATTCCAAGATATTAACTAATAAATTGCCAATATCTAAGGAATCATAAAGAAATGCATTCATTTCTGGAACTAATGTAATGGAATATTACCAAGCTATAAAAAAATGAAAGTTACATTTTATTACAAGAAGTATAGAACTGTGTAGCTGGTGTCATGCTAAGTAAGGTGACTCAGAAATAGCAAAATAGATGCCATATTTTCTCACTCATATGTAAAGTGTAAATCAAAAACTATCTATAAGATTCAAATATTTGGCTGGATTTGGAGATTTAACAGGATATCTCTCCATATTCCACACAGTAGGTGTCTTACTTTGTTTACCCATTGATCTTTGCATTTAGTGGTTTGAGTGCTAAAGTACCAGGGAATTTAAGAAAGTGATCTATTGAATTGTTTTTATGAAATGTGACTAGAAGTATATCTTCTATAAGAAGTGTGTGGGATATGGAGAGATATACTGTTAAATCTCCAAATCCAGCCAAATGTTTGAACCTTATAGATAAGGACCTAAAATCAACACTTAATGGTTTAGCAATGGAAATCAAGGAGTAACTAGCTTAAGATAACTTAACTTAGTAACTATAGTTACTATAGTTCTTATAGATTAAGAAATCTATAGATGAACAATTCAACCATTATAAGCCATCTGGGATAAAGAAGTCAAAAAAGAAAGGAGAGTCAAAACAGGTGAAGAAAATGTAAAGGACTTAATGAACAAAGACAGGAGAAATAATTTCTGAATTATAGGAATTCCAGAAGGAGAAGAAAACAAGAAAGGGGAAGAATAAGTAGTGAGGGAGATAATAGTAGAAAACTTCCCCACCCTTGGGAAAGAACTTTCTCTATAAATCCAAGAGGCAAAAGAATGTCAAACAAAATAGATCCTAACAGAACAAGACCAAGGCCTGAAATCTTTAAAGCAGTAAGGGAGAAAAAAAAAACAACCATCAAGTATAAAGAAAAAAACCTAGGAATCAAACTTGTTTAGGTATGTTTAAGAGAAAAGAAAATGAAGTGGTACAGATAATAGAAGAAATATGTTTGAGAGGAATGTAGAATTTAGTAAATAAATTAAAAATATTTTTAAATAATAGGTATACTCTATAATAGTACATTCCACAATGGTTGCAATATATACAAGCATTCCCACCAAGAATGTGTAATAGTCCTTTCCCTCGCATTCTCTTATGTTTCTTTCAGATAATAACCATTCTCAAAGGTATAGGCTCATTGATTTTGTCATTTCGAAAGAGACATAGACAAAAATACTCAGGGATTACTCCTGACTGCATTCAGTAATCACACTTGGTAGAGTTTGGGACCATGTTGAATGTAAGGGATTGACCCTGAAACAGCAAGTAGTCTCCCAATGTACTTTCCTTCTGCCATATACTTTTGTAAATTTTATAAAATTTTGCATATTCTTAGTAGAATAATATGCTGTGTATTTTATTGCATATATTGTTCATATAAAATTCTTTGGAGAAGTGTGCATTCAGATTCTTTCCCATGTTTAATGAAATTGTCTTTCTTATTGACTTTCATGAGAACTCTATATTTGGGAAGCTAGTCATCTTTATGAATACGTATGTGATATTCAGATGTGTTTTCCCATTTAGTAAGAGACCTCAGTTTGGTAAAATTTTCTTTCCCATGCAGAATATTTTCTTTGATTTAGCTTCATTTATTTACCTTTAAGTTTATTTCCTTGTATTGCAACTGAATTCCTAAACACCTTCCTCTATAAGCATGATTTAAAAATATAGCACTTATAATTTCTCCTATGTATTTTATAGTTTTAGCTTTTAAGAATCTATTTTTAGTTAATTATTTGTTTTTGTTTCCTTGTTTGTTTGGTTTGGTTTTGTGATCACAACCAGTAGTATTTAAGACTTTTGCCTTTGCTCTAGGGGATCACTCCCACAGGTGTTTAGGAGTGTGGTGCCCTTGAATAAGAATTGGGTCTTGAACATGCAGGGCAAAAGCCCTACCTGCTGTGTTATCACTCAGTCCTAGAATTAATTCTAATATATTATATTCAGTAGTGGTCAAGTTTAATCAATTTTTATGTAGCTACACAGTTATCAATCATTAAAAGAATTGATAAATTGAAATAAAAGTGGAGTATTTTTTGTTTGTTTTTTTGGTTTTTAGGCCACACTGGTGATGATCAGGGGTTACTCCTGGCTAAGGGCTCAGAAATTGCTCCTGGCTTGGGGTAACCATATGGGACGCCAGGGGATTGAACCATGGTCTGTCCTAGGTCAGACATGTGCAAAGCAAACATCTTACCACTGAACCACTACTCCGGTGCTGTGTTAATACATTATAATTTGTGTATAATTTATATATAAACTTGGTTATATATAATGATGGTTTCTTAGAAGTCATCTTTGATATTTTATACCATTTCTTTGCAGATGCTCTTTGTTTTTAATATATCGATAGACAGTTATTTAGAAAGGCTGAGTAAAGATCTTCTTTTCTGTAAAGCTAAAACTTTTTTGTAATAATATTTGTTTTATAACTAATAGAACATATAAATCAACAGAATATATTGTTTTGATAATATAACACTGAAACTTTATATGAAAAATCCCAATTTTTAATATATAAAAATAAATCTAGTTGGAAATGGGAAAAGTATGTTTTCAACAAAATTTTAATTTCTTTGACAATTTTATCATTCAACTAATGCTTTAAAATGATTATTCTTTACCCTCTTTATAAAGTACATGAACCTACTTTCTCAATTTTCTTTTATTTAATAGCTCAGTAGAGAGGCAAGCATCCATATGAAGGTACAGATGTTCTTAAAATAACCATGTTCCAGAAATGTGAAGAATGAGAATAACAATGAATTTGTAATATTTTCTAAAATTGGATCAGAAACCGTTAAAGCACATTTTAGTCTCCTGAAAGCAGAAGTTCAAATAATTGAGAATAAACCCATTTGTTTCTTATCCAATTAAAACAGCGGCTTCCTAATATTGTTAAGGAAAGCAGCATGCTTTGTTAAGTTGAAAAACTAATTATGATTACTTGGCTTAAAATAATATATAACGAAGTCTATTAATTTGATGACGATTTGAAGGTTTTAGACTAGAATGAAAAAGTTGGACAAATTCTTGATTAGTTTAGATATAAATCTTACCAATTATTCTTTTATTTTGTTTCTTGTTTTTTTTTTTTTTTTTTGAGGCCACAACCAAAGGTGCCAAAATTATTATTGGCTCTTCACTCAGAAATTGCTCCTGAGAGGTTCAGGGACCAGGTAAACTAGTGCAAGTCAAGTGTCCTATAACCTATGCTCTCTCCAGCCCATGTATTTTGTTTCTTTTTTTTTTTTTTCTTTTCTTCTCTTTA
This sequence comes from Suncus etruscus, assembly GCF_024139225.1. Lineage (NCBI taxonomy): Eukaryota > Metazoa > Chordata > Mammalia > Eulipotyphla > Soricidae > Suncus > Suncus etruscus. The sequence continues at coordinate 73,150,531 of NC_064851.1, read as the reverse complement.
TTTTATTCTTTTATTTTGTCTTTGCTTTTCTTTTTTCTTTTATCACCTCTTTTCTTTTTCTCTTTCTTTCTTTCTTTCTTTCTTTCTTTCTTTCTTTCTTTCTTTCTTTCTTTCTTTCTTTCTTTCTTTCTTTCTTTCTTTCTTTCTTTCTTTCCTTTCTTTCTTCCTTTCTATTTCTTTCTTTCTTTCTCTTTCTTTCTTTCTTTCTTTCTTTCTTTCTTTCTTTCTTTCTTTCTTTCTTTCTTTCTGTCTTTCTTTCTTTCTTTCTTTCTTTCTTTCTTCTTTCTTTCTTTCTTTCTTTCTTTCTTTCTTTCTTTCTTTCTTTCTTTCTTTCTTTCTTTCTTTCTTTCTTTCTCTCTCCTTCCTTTCTCTCTCCTTCCTTCCTTCCTTCCTTCCTTCCTTCCTTCCTTCCTTCCTTCCTTCCTTCCTTCCTTCCTTCCTTCCTTCCTTCCTTCCTTCCTTCCTTCCTTCCTTCCTTCCTTCCTTCCTTCCTTCCTTCCTTCCTTCCTTTCTTTCTTTCTTTCTTTCTTCCTTTCTTTCTTTTCTTTCTTGTATTTGATTTTGATTTTTTGGATCTCACCTGGTGGCACTCAGGAGTTACTCTTTGCTCTGAGTCCAGATATCTCTCCTGGATGTCTCATAAGGGAACCATATGAGATGCTTAAGATTGAACCCTTCTTGAGTCAGATGCAAGGTAAATAGCCTTCAGCTCTACTATCATTCCTGCACCTTTATTTTGTTTCTTGAAAAAGATCTTTAATCATCTACTGTTATTCTTAATCACCAAAATTTTTCTTCTCATAATTTCTTCTAGTTTTGGGTAAATATAAACAAATTCATAATACATATAGTTTTTATTTTAGACATGTGCAAAAATTGAAACAATAGCTATTTCTACATGTAGGCCCAATAGATTTTTTTCTGACCTTAATATCGCTGAAAAATAAAATTCTTAATCTATTATAAATTAGTTATTTTCATTTCGTGAGTCATTATAGTATACTTTGCATTTTATTAAATTTTAGTGTCTTTAGGGACAGTTTTTTTTTAATAATACCTGAATGGATTTAAAGAATAAATACTAGTTTTTGTGCATAAGTGGATTGCTATCGGCAGATTTTTTGTACACTGAAACAGAATAGAATAAAGTCAGGCTTAAAAGCATAAAATTTAAAAAATTTTATTCTCTCTATGACCATAATTTCTATTGAGTTAAATAATAATAGCAATAACATATTTTAGGGACTAAAGAAATAATATAGTGTATAGGGCACTTGCTTTGCACAAGCTGACCCTGAGCACGAAACCAAGAATAATTCATGAGCATTTCCAGATGTGACTCTACTCAAAAAACTGTATTTTATTTTATAGTAGCCACCTGATAGTTTAACTCAAATGCTTAATTGTTCTGTATTTCAAGTTGAAGTATGTAACCAATGAGGTAGACATATTTTATTCTTTATGGTGTATAATAAACTCATAAAATCAATAAATATTTTTGCTTATTAAAATATTTTATTATTTAAATTAATAATTCAATTCTAAGTAGTCTCATAGTTTTTGGTTGCAAAATTTCAGTCATAGCTATTCTTTTCATTAAAAAAAGAAAAATATGGACAATCTAAGTTACACATTTATTAAAATGACTTATTTTAGTTAAATGAAACTTATTTTTTCTCTAAATATCTTCCTTGGCTAAGAGATATCAGTTTTGGTATATAAAAAATTTTAATAAGGGCCACACCCAGAGATCCTCAATGCAATATGGGGAATTTGACTATTGTTGGCAAAGCCTGCATAATGACCAAATGGATCCCCACTAACTATCTTCTGGAGCCACCAAGGCAGTACTCTAGTGAAGGATTTTGACGGTGTTGGGAATTGAACTCAGATCCATGCACATATAAATGCACACTACCACTTGAACACTCATAGCCCTTTTGCTATCTGCACTGTGTGTTATGAAAGTATTCTATATTAACAAATGTTGCATTTTTTAAAAATCATCAGTCTCAGTGTATGTGACTGGCCATCATTACATGAAATTCACTCAAACTTTTACCACATGCTCTTTCTTTATATTTTATGAAATCTTCACAGCCAGTTTCTGCACCTAATACCAAAATATTTTTACATCATGTGATTCATTATCCAATAGAATTTATTATTAATATTTTTGCCTCTTTTAAAGTTCAATCAAGATAACATATTCATCTATTCAGCGGCTGGTAAAGACAATCAATTCTCATTTCTCCTATTTCTGATATTATCAGATAAATCTGACAAAGATACATTAAAAACAAATTGTTGCTTATAAATTAAAGACTCAACCAAGCTCTGAAAGATGGTTGTGATTTCCTGTGTCCACAGGAGTAATGAGGCTCTGACTAGATAGATCACATGCAAGACATGTTTTCTATCTGCTCTACTATCTCTGACCCAATAGTGATATCAGGAGGCCCCCAAATATTTAGAATACAGAGTAGAATAAGACAGGAACAAAATATTAACTTAAAAATAAGTAAACTGAAGTCCATGTACAAGCAGAAGATAAAGTACTTGCCTTGCATTTAGCTGATTTAGGTTCAATCCAGGGCACAACATGTGGTACCCCAGCACTGCTAGATTGGATCCTTGAGCATTAGGCTAGGAATAATTTCTGAACACAGCCAAATATATACCTCAAAGAAAAAAAAAACAAAAGTAAAGGAAGACAAGCTAAATAAATGAATAAAATATAAAAAAAGAAGGCAAAATAGTACATTTCTCCATCCCTGGACATTTTATTTGCATAGATATATTTGACTCCTGTACAAAGTCTATTAGGCTAGGATGTGTTTTAAGGGGAGAGCATTTAAGAAAAAAAGATTTTCTTTTGCTATCAATCTGGTGATCAAATACAACAGTTTGTGTCCTAAATGAAAGAAAGCATAAAATAAAAATTATAAATTTTGTACTTAAAAGCAGGCTGTCTTGCCTTCAACTAGTTCTTTAAATACCTTGACTAAAAAAAAAATAAGTAATGGGCAAAACAATATTTGTTGTATCTACTTACCTTCAGAGGGGAACTTGGCTTCGGTATTTTTTATATATTTTGTGAGGAAAATGCAAGTTTAAATGTATTTTGGGACCTTTTTCCTAAGTAATCTTAATCTAATTCTTTTCAGTTTGGCTTTTCTGGCACAGGCACATTATAGATTTTTATTTCACATTTTGTTAGGAGAATCAGAGGGAGAAGACATTAATTTTAGGTCACATAAATTTGTATTTCTTTAGTAAACAATTTTTTTTTGTATAAAAGTTCTATTTCACAAAGCCAAGAGTAGTTTCATCTGGTGTGGCCCAGACCAAAATACTTTCTTAAATTCTGAATCTTCATGTCTAAATTTCCTATTCAACTATAACATGACCAATGATCTTGAAATCCAAAGTACTTATTGTAGTATGCATTCTATGGATCTCTGTTGTAATATGTGTCTATATTCTGATAAATATATATATATATATGTCTGATATTCTGAACCATACCTTTCTTGTCTTTGAAAAACACCATATTGTCAATACAAATATAAATGTCCTTTTATCATTTTATTTAAAATTTGGAATTAATAGATTTTTGTATTTATATACAATATTTTATGGATATGTTTTTATTTTATCATTTTAACTTTATTTTAAAATATTTCCTTAAAACCTTTATTGATATTATTACCTATTTTATTTTATTTTTTTAAATATGGATCACTTCACAAATTTGCATGTCATCCTTGTGCATTGGCCCTGCTAATCTTACCTGTATCATTCCAATTTTAGTATATGTGCTGCCGAAGCGAGTACGGTATTGTTACTTATTTTAAAAATCATAGTCTTATGTTCTTTTAATAGCATCATTAGTCAGTAGTGAACTCTAAGGAAGAATACTAAAATAAATGGTATCTAGGTTTTCTTCTTTTTTGTGCTTTGATTTGTTTTTATTTTAGGACCTTGGTTATTGTGTGGTTGTTGTCTTTATTTCTGTGGTGCTTTTCAAGTTCTTTGTTTTATTTTTTTTTAAAAATTTAGTATTGTTGTTATGTTTTTCTTTCTTTTTCCCTTTCTCCTCTTAAATTGATATGTATAGCCTCTAGAAGGACTCATCCCATTTTTTCTTGTTTGATTTTTGCCACATTTATGTATTTATGTATGTATGTATTTATTTATGTATGTATGTATGTATTTATTTATTTCCTTCAAACAGGACCACATAACTTGAAACATCTTGTTCCGCCTCACAAATTGAGGGAGAAATAATGGAGGTTACCAAGACCAGACAGTCATATGAACATTAAGTAGAAATAAAAAATGATCAGACTTAAACACCAAATCTAAAGCCAATGACAACAGAATCGATAACCAATCTACAACATGCTAGACACAGAAGGGACTACTTATACCAGCACCCTAGGGGGGTAAGTTAGTGGGATATGGGATGCATATTGGGAAGAGGGGTGGAGGGAGGACAACATTGGAGGTGGGAATGCCCCTGATTCAATGTCGTTATGTAACTAAAATATTACTGTGAAAGATTTGTAATCCACTTTGGTCAAAATAAAAATAAAAAAAAACATAATAAAAAGAAATGGTGACTAGCCTTTTCTCAGAGAAAATATTTGTAACATCCTCCAATATTTAAATAAGAATAACAAGAAATATAATATTAGTCAACATAAATAGTTTCATATATTTCATCATTATACATACTAGATTTTATCTCAAATTTAATTATTATACTAAATCACAGTTAATATTCAGTTTTAATATTTTATACCTTATAAATTGACTTTTGTATAGTAATTAATTTAGCATCCACTTTTAGAACCATGTCCCAATATGTGACTTTATAACATTTAATAATAGTGGTTCTGCTATCTCACATGAAAAATATTTTTGTTGAACCTAACTTTTCTATTAAAATTTCAAACTGACTAATGTTTTCCAAAATATTTGCTTCTTTCTCCTGCTTGTGTGGGAATAATCCAGTAGTCAGAGTCAGTCTTTGAGCAGGGAAAATAGTAGGATGGACCAGGCACTTCCCTTGCAACCAGTCAGCCTTTGATATCCCATTTGTTCTCTGAGCACAGCCATGAGAGATCCATGATTCTTTGAGCAAAGATCCAGGACTAAATCCTGGACACCATTGGCTGTAGATACCCGAAAATGAAATAAAAGAAACTTTATTTCATAATAAAATATTTTACTTGATAAAAGTAAAAAATACTCTATACTATAAACACTAATAATAGACAGTAAGGCTTCTATAAAACATATGGAGCTATATTTAAACAGCTTCCATAACTTCTTTTCCATTTTGCTGGCCTTATTCTTTCTGAGCCCTGACTGATTACAAACCATTGTCATTAGGCCATTTATGTCCCACTAACTATATCTAAGGTCAAAGTGAGATCACATGAAGTTTCTTCATATGACTTGCATTGGTTTTCTGAAGTTTCTGTAATAGTACCTAGGCTAAGTTAAACTATTAGCATTAATAATGTCATCAATAGTATATTTGAGTCTTTACATGTACTTGTTTAAACATTAACACTCACGAATATCTACTACAATGTAGAAAATTATTTATTTGCATATTATAAAAAAATCCAGAGCCATTGATAACCTAGCTATACAGTTTAAATCACATTAAAACTTACTAGTGACTTGGTGATCTGTAATTACACTAATATTTTAAATGAAGATGGGACCTAGGTACCCAATGATTTATTTATAATATAACTAAATTGAATACTAAATTTTGATACTTGCAGATATCTATGAGCTAATAAATCTTGTTTAATGAAGGCCACATTTAATGAATAGAAACTGTTGTCTAGTTAACTTGGTTGTTAAGCACATAGAGATAATGGTATTGTTGTTGACTATTGCTTAACAGATGACTTGTTTTATATTGTTTATGCACCCAAGACAATGTGCATAAATATTCAAAGAGGGGTAATTCATCCGGAATTTATCCTCATAGTTATAAAGCACAGATTTGATCATCACTTCCATGGTTACAGAGTACATGATAATTTTAAGAGTTCCAGGAAATTCTACTTTATTATGATCATACAATTCTTGCCTAATAAAGACTTTGTTTAGATTGTGGCAGTAAAATTATGTATATTAGGTTAAATTTTTATAATATAAAACTCTTATTCATTAATGTATTATAAAAACTTGAAAAAATTATAACAGCTATCAATTGATCTACTGTAATACTCATGATTAAAAAACAGAACATTGTTAATATCCTAGAGAAGGACCAGTAATAGAAAAGGGTCATAAAATTTTTGCTGTATGTTCCAGAAGCACCACCTTCAGTCAGATTATTATATTATAAAATGAATTCCAAAAGACTAAAGAGATAATACAGGGATTAAGGTGCTTTTCTTGCATGGAGTATGAGCACAGAGCTAATAAGACCAGAACATTGTTGAGTAATACCCCAAAGACAATCCAAATTTAAAACTCAAAGTGTATTTATATAATATTTTATATGTTATAAATATATATAATAAATTAGAAATACATTATATATATTTATATAAATATATGTACATACAAGTTATATTTATAAGTTACAGATTATTTTATCAATTTATTTTAAATTTTTTTGTAAACATTTTGACTTATAATACTGTTGATATGTTTTAGGTATACAATATCCAGAGTACCTGAATCTCTCCATTTCATCTCAGGTTTTCTCATTCTCTCCACCTCACTATAAACTCAACTCTACAGTTCATTCAAAATCTGTTATGTCTGGCAGCCTTTAATTACCTTCCCATAAATACACGTAGGTTTATTGAGGTAAATTTATTTACAAAAATGCAAATATTTTTAAGCATTAAGAATACAGCATGCCAAACCATACTTAGCAACAAAGTGCCAATATTGTTTGCCTGGCAGAACACTGGATTCTTTGTGACTATAACACTATCTCTCAATAAACTCAGTTTTGAAATAGTGTTTATGATTTTCTTTTCACTGGACATTGCCAGTTCCTTTGTTTTTTCCCTTTATTTAAAGAAAGTGCATTACATTGATGACATATTTGACCAAAATAGATTTTTTCTAGATAAATGAAAAGAAGTTATCTATAAAAGAATAGAAAGAAAAAAGAAAAATGAAGAGAAGAAATTCTAAAAAGAAAGAAAAATTAAAAAGTACAGTGGAAAGAAAATTTGTGAAAATCATTGTATCTTCAATGAAGTGATGGATACAATGCAATGGTGTAATAAGCCCTTGTTAGTTGGCTATTCTGTTATATTGGTGTTTTCTACAGGTATGACAGCATCAAACAAATGAAGTCGTCCTGGAATTCAAAGCACTATTAATGAAACTGTGGCTTTTATGGGCATATTCTCAGCTGCCAGGACTCTCCAAAAAAGAAGGAAGAGGGGTCTTCGCACTTGCTATAATGAAGCCCTAGTGATATCATTCCAAATATCTTAAATACTGTTGTACTTGAGTTTGGTTAAGTTGGTCTACAAAGAGAATTATAGAGGAGTGATGAGGCATGGCCACAGCAAAGCTTGATTATGAATGATGGATGCAGCGGGAATGGCTTCAGCAGGGTGGATGCTTGGACTTCCCTCTCCTCCCAAGATTTCCAGCTTTCTGTTGTGTAACACATATATCCATGTATTTTTGTGGTTTGGTTTACATCTCTTTTAAAAAAAAGAGTGAGAGGCCATAGTGGTGGAGCAAGCCGTAGGATGTCTGCCTTGCACGAGCTAGGAAAGCCCGTAGTTCGATTCCCCAGTGCCCCATATGGTCCCCCAAGCCAGGAGTGATTTCTGAGGCATAGCCATGAGTAACCCCTGAACATCACCGGGTGTGGCCCAAAAAAACAAAACAAAACAAAAAAAGAGTGAGTCTATGGAGCTGGTCTTATGCTACCAGAGTGACTCCCTTGCTTGTTTCTTTATAAAACTAATATAAGTGATATTATCTAATATTTTTTCTTTCTTCTACTTGATTTGCTTAGTGTACTTACTGTCCAATATCTTAGTAGAATGCTGTTATGTGTATGCATTCATCCTAGTGCATCCGGGTTCTTTTTCTATTGTTGTACATATTGCTGCGGTGACTATATATGTATACATTTTTTGATTAAGTAATTGCGTTCTTTTCATTCTAGAAGTCGAATTGATTCATCAGAAGTTAGATCTGTTTTTAATTGGGAACAAATTTTTCTTAATATTTTAATAGATATTAAATTAGTTTATATTCTTACCTATAGTGAAGTTTTTTTTTTCAAAACTCTGCCTTTTTTTTTTATTTTTGTCTGTCTTTAAAATAAAGGCCAGTTTTTCCCAGTGTGATTTGATATCTCTTTGCCATTTTTGTTTGTGTTAATCTGATGATTAATAACAAAGAGGACCTTTTTTTTCATTTGCTAATTGTTTATCTGCATGCCCTTTATGTGGAAATTTATTCAGCACTACTTTTTTTTTTCAGAATTGGTTTCTTACTGTGTATTGAGTAATTTTCAGATCTTGCAAAATATTTCTTTCCAGAAGTATGGTGTGTCAATATTTTTTAATATTCAGTAGGATGTTTATGTATAGTAATGGTAGTTTTGTTCACAGTGTTTACACATTTTAGTTTTATATAACCCTGTGAATTCATTTCTTTTTTTCTAGCCTATGGATTCATATCATCAAATATACAATTTATTTTTGCCTAATAAATAAGTCTTGAATTTTATGTTGAAGTTGACTTTATCCCTAGTATGTGAACAATCAATTTCATTTTTTGCATGTCGTGAGCCAATTTTCCAATACCATTTAAGGAAGAGAGAATATTTGGGACAATTCCACTCCTTCCATACTTTGAAAATATTAGATGGCTATAACTTTTTAAGATTTGGTAGTATTTACTAGTAAAATCATTGGAACCTGGTTCTTGTGTGTTTTTTCTTTATCCATTAGAATTTCTCCATATTAAGATCAATCTAAAGATTGGAGTTGTGTCTGTCTTAAAGCAGGCCTGAATAGTGATGAAGCTAGATAGATCTAGGCAATGGCTAGATAGAGTTCATGGTCTCAAGTGCTTAATAACATTTGTCACACTGAGGTTTTCAAGATTACTAAAAGTTCTGAATTTGGATACACTGGAAGCAATGGGAGTTTTAACGTTAAGTGCACATGGATAGTATCCTGTGGTGCAAGGTTGTCATTATGTGGCCAGGTTTTCATCCTGAGGTGAAGTGTCCTTGGGATGCAACTAAACATTCAAAATCAGAAGGCTCAGGTTCACTTATCTGTTACAAAATATCAGAACTGCCCAGTGAACTGGAGTTTAGAGTTGACAGTGTTGAAATACTTTTGTAACCAAGAATGTGCAGTCAGTTCCAAATTTTTGTAATCCTGGGGATACAAATTGCTAAACAAGATTGTAAGTTTCTGTGGAGGGCAGAAAAAGCAAACTTCTTTATATTTGGGCAGAGTTAAAGTTCTACTAGTTGTGCCAGTTCATAATGCCAAGTGATAATTATGCATCGTCTTCCAGAACATCTGAGAATATCTGTGGTTTTAGATTTTGTGCTACATTCCCCGTGTTAACAAATTCTGAGACCTAGAAAAGCACCAAGTTTAAAAAGGCCCTAACTGCCAAGGAGAGGTCTTTTTTTTTTTTTTTTTTTTTTAAATAGCTATCTACTTTTTTAGGAACTTTTTCTGTAGTCGCAGAGAGAATGTTGAAAAAGTAGCACCTGTATGAAAAGATGCTTGATAAAATAACCTGTACTCACAGGCATTAGGGTGCTGAAAAAAACCTTGGTTGCCTGTCCATGAGGCATTGGGGAAAATAAAGGGATATGGTATAAATATTATTTGAGACATAACTTAGCTGACATTTTAATAATTATTCAGACAAACAAACACACCCTATGAGAAACATTTGCTTAGATATAACTATTTTTATTTAGTCTTTAAGAAAATGACTCACCCTGAAATCTAACTTTGCTTATAGCCTATGTGCAGTCATAGTAAGGGTTAACATTTCAGGCCCCAGTTGAGTATGCATAAAACCAAAACAATTCTGAACTGACTTTGCTACTGAGAAACTACTGATAGCAAGAAGCAACCGCAAAGGTGAAACTATCCTGTGTCAGAAAGATACCTTGAACAAGTTGCCCCTTTGCCTTTTTTTAGTAAATTAGTCTTGAGATTTGTCAAGAAATTGAACATAAATATTCCACTTTTTGCTTTGAATAAACAAAACAGAATTTGAACCCAACTTGACTCTTTGGTTTCTGATTTCTATTCACTGACCCCCGGTACACACATTTCAAGGTACCCTAGAAGATTCCTTTGTGTCAAGACTAATCGGTCTGTGAGAATTATGAATCTCTAAGAGGCATCTATGAACCAAGATTGGAGGACCTGACTGGCCAACAGGAGGTAAATGTCACCAATGCCTAGAATCCCAAGGGCTGTCATACTTCTAGTCAAGTAAACCAGTATATGAGAGGGGAAGTCATCTGGGGATCCAATTTTAAGAGACCAGCCTCTCATTGAATAGTCTTTGGAGACTGAACAGAATTACAGCAAACAATGGGATCCCTATTTATTGACTATAATTTGAAGAGTCCCCATGTTCTCTTCGATATAGTTGTCTAGTTCTCAGACAAATATATGTTGGAAGGGCTTAAGTTAGTCATAGGATTAAACAATTCTTTTTTAGCCCCTAGCAAATCAAATAGGCATGAATGGAGCCCAACCCTAGAATTTACCCTCAATTCTGTTGTTCTGATGTGGTGTTCACAAGCAAAGCTGAGAAATGTGATCAAAATTATACTTTTTGGTTAACTCTGTCATCTTTATATCCTTTCTTTTCCTCTATGCTGTATTAGTGCTATAATTATAATAATCAAAGTCATGAATTTGGGATAACTAGCACTGTTCTCCAGCACCTTAAAAATCTCTTCCTCAGGGCATCTTGTGTTCGTACTTATTTGCCTAGTTTTTATTTTGTTCTGTCTTTTTATTGTAAACACATCTCTGTGTTTATTTTATCCAGTGCTCTCCTTCTGTCCTTGGCTGTTAATGTTTTCTATGTTGTGGTTGTAAATTAATTCAAGTTTACTGTATTTGCCGGCGTATAAGACGACTGGGCGTATAAGACGACCCCCTAATTTTGCAGTTAAAACATAGGTTTAGGCCTATATTCGCTGTATCAGACAGAACGTTCCTGTGCTGCAACTATATGTACCACAGTGAGCCAATCACAACAAGCAAAAGTTCAAAGGTTATACTGTAATAGACTTCCTCCCTGACTCTGGCCAATCTGAGCAGGCTTTTTACAGTGTAGATTCAGGTCCAGAACATTGTCTGATTTGCATGCATAAAAAGCCTGCTTGGATTGGCTGAGTTTGAAAGGCGGTTCGAGCAGTCTTGCAGTGATTGGTGCAGGATCGAGTTGGAAAATACCGTTTTGTGGCAATATTCAGACAATTTTCATTTAGCGGCAAATTGAAACATTGTTTGGGATATACTTGGCGTATAAGATGACCCCCGATTTTTGGTTGACTTTTTTTTTGTTTCAAAAGTCGTCTTATATGCCGGAAAATATGGTATATAGATTTTTGCAGTGATCTCAGCAAAAGCCAGTGTAATTTCTCCCAATTTGAACATTTTGAGGATCCAACTTGCTTTCTAAATTTTTTAAAGTATATAAATCCAAGATAATAATTTGTATGTGTTTATAGTGACGACTGCTATATTTTAAAAATAAAATGTTTATTTTGAATTTTTATTTCTGTTTTGGATGTAGAGAACTATATTCAGAAGTTTTCAGAAACTATTTCTGGCTCTCTGCTCAGAGTGACACCTGCCAACACTTGAAAATTTATAATGCAGTTTGAGGGATTGAACCAGGGTTGACTGCACACAACCAAACAGCTTACCCTCCTTATTATCTCTCCAGCTCAAGAATACAGATTAGAGAAAGTTAATTAAATGGCTCAAATGCTGGTGGTAGGCTTGACAAACAATCTCATTTGTAAAATACCAAAAAAATTTGTTTGAGTATCTAAAATATGTTGTCTTAACATAAAATAAAATTAAAACGACAGGGAAATTAAGGCAGAGAAGGGGTCACTATGACAATGTTAGTTGGAACTGATCATTCTGGACAGAAATAAGGTGCTAATAGGGGATAAAGTTATATGAATGATACATACCCCTTCAAAAAGAGAAAATAAGAAGAAAAACAAGTAAAACATCTGCCAGGAGGCAAGCAGGGAAAGGGAGAGATGGGGATATAGTGGGAAAATGGAAGCAAAGGGGGTAAAAAGAGAAAAACAGGGAACATTGGTGGCAAGAAACTTGCACTGCTAAAAGGTAGCATACAGTGCATAACTGAAGCTCAGTAGAACACTTTTGTAACCACAGTGCTTAAATAAATAAATAAAAAGAAGAAATAATAAAGACACACACAAATCTCAAATTTGCTACAATGGTGAAATTGTTTTATAGCAGTATGTAGAAAAATATAAATGTCAAATTAAGTTAAAATATTAAAGTATATTATGCATATAAAATCTTAAATATGTGGAGGAGAGTATATTTTAATTATACAAATGTATAAATTTTAAAAATCTATTAAAATTATGCATTCATTAAAATCTTAAATTATCTAATCAATAATACAGAATAAACAACCCACTGTTTTGCATTAGTATATTTTTCAAATAACTCAAGGGACTTATTTCAACATGGTTAGAAAATGGCTCAATTATTTGATTCATTGTATTTTCCTACATAAATGAACTATGAAAAACAATTTTTATTATATTTGCAACAGAAGAGTCACATCAAAAGGTTCAAAATGTTTTACTTTACCACTTACTATTATTAATCTAAAAATAGTACCCCTCAGTCTTTTTCTTCTTTTTTGTTGATTTGTCTTCTTTAGATTTAAATAAAGCTTCCAAAGAGTTACACGAAAGAAAATAAAACAAATAAGATATACTGCTATTTCTGTAATGGAAGATTTTCTTTTTAAAAAAGTTGAAACAGAACACTGATATTTTTATAAGAAAATATAGCAATTGATGAAGCTGCCCTTAAATGTTTGTATTTATAAATGCTTTAGATAGCTATTTTCTTAGTTGACTCATGTTCATATTTAATACAATGTGCACTAACTTTCTGGTCCAGAGAGTTTATTTTAAGAAAGAGAAAATAAAAAATTTCAGGAAGCAGACAACCTACTAGTAGGTAGATGTCAAAATACAGGTAATTGGAGCTTGGAGCTGTTTTTCATCTTTTCTTACTTCCATTATTATTATTTTGGGTGGATGATATCTTTATAATCACAACAGCAAGAAAAATTTATATGTGTTTAGAAGATATAACTATTGTCCATATATAATATTGACTATAATAAGAAAATGAAAATTAAAATATTTTTCTGCTAATAATATAAATGTTAAATTTCATTTCTTTCTCATAGATATAATTCCATTATCATTGATTAATATAAATATTAATTATGTTGACTGTAATGGCATGTAAGGTTATTGTTATTTATACTATTACATTTTCTATATAGGATTGAATATTATTTTTTATTTTCTATTCTTTTCTTTTTTATTTGTTTATTTACTTGTTTGTTATTTGGCCACACCTGGGTGTGGTCAGGGATTACTCCTGGCTGTGTATGCTGGGAATTGAACATGGGTCAGACGCATTCAAAGTAAACACTCTCCCCACTCTGCTATCATTCCAGTCCCTGAATATTAATTTTCTACTGATTAATTTACATATATGCTTTAGGTGTACATTCTTCTACAATTTTAGTTTGAAAAAACTTTTCAAAGTGATATTTCAACTTAGAAAACACTGAGTGTTCTTATATTTGAGAATTTAGATGATAGAACACCCCTCATTTTTAATTGCGTCAATGTGAAATTGCAAATGTATTGGGTTTCAGGCATACAGTATTTCAACACTGATCCCTTCACCAGTGTCCACTTCCCTCCATGTCCCTGCCTCTCCCTATCCCAGTTGCTTCCCTTGCACTAGTACAACCTTATGAGGAGAACTTTTCATTTTTTAGGCGTTTTTGCACTATTTATTACAGTGCTGTTGATTGTAGTTGCCCCGACCTGCGGGAGACACCAGTCAATATATGGATTACTCTTCTCGGAGGGAGCACGCGCACACAGAACAAATAACAGAAACACAGAGACACAGAGACAGACAAGAATAGAAGGATTCCAGTTCCAACTCCAGTTCTGTTTGTTGGAGCTCAAGGCCCAGCTTAAATACTTTTTGCGGGCACAATTCTGCACGTACGCATGTCGATAGGGCATAGATACATTGAACAGGCAAGAATACCTATATAATACTCCATGGCGAGTGGGTCAGAATGTACAACATTATTATATGGCCCACATCCGGCAGGGCAGAGTGTACTGATTATGGGAACTTCAGATAAGTTATACTCAGTTTCCAGGGTTAAAATAATTTTATTCTTTTATTGTCTCTTTGCAAACCTTAAATGGTTACACTTACTTCTCAGGGCTCCCTGCTTTTAGCAAAGTTCTCTGCTTGCTACAAGGGCCCCCGGCAGTTGATGACTGAGTTTCATACATAACACTTTTCAGCATCATGCCCACTTCCAAATAAAACACTTCCCTCCACCTTAGTTGTTGCCACTTTCCTGTCCTTTCCCCCTAGCCTCATTAAATTGTGTGTCCGTGCTGAATACCAGTTCTTATATTCCTTGTTTCCATAGTCTTTGGTCAGTCAATCCACCGTTATATTTCTTTATATCCTGCATGAGCGAGATCATTTAGTACCAGTCTTTTACTCTCTCTCTCTCTCTCTCTCTCTCTGACTAATTTCATTCAGCAATGTACCAGGTCCCTCCAGTTAGCAGAAATTTGTATAATTTTATTTTTCCTTATGGCTTTTCAATATTATTTTGTGCATATGTACCATTGTTTTTTTATACATTCATCTATTTTTGGACACGTGGGCTGTTTCCAGATTTTGACTATTGTATATAGTATTGCAAAGTAAAGAAGGTTGCACATGTCTTTTCTACCATTTGTTTTGGGGACCTTGGTGGTATATTTCAAGAAGTAGATTTGTTGGGAAAGTAGAAGCTTAATTCCTAGATTTTTTAAAAGACATTTAACTCAGATGTAATGATCGTCAATTAATTGCTCAAGAATTGTCTCTTCCTCTAAGTAAAATAAAGTACTATTGGAAGAAATGGTGATAAATTTACATAAATTAGTACTAAGTACAGCTGTTTCCATTTAAACTCTGGAATTTTGAAAACTAAACAACTTGCTTAAGCATATACATACAAATACTTACTTGTAGCAAATGTAACAAAGTAGATCTGAGTTTGACATGTTTAATAAAAATCAAAATCTCAATTATGAGGAAGTAACTGAGTTTCTTTATACTTGAATTTACTTACCAATAAATGGACATACAAATGCCTTTGTTTTATAGATTTTGTGGATTAATTAGTCACAAATTGCTAGAATATTGTGATATTTTTTTCTACTGCATTCTGATTTTGTTTTTGAGTTATTCATTATTTGAGGTCTTTTACTTTTGTTTCCATTTGATAGATGCACGTGTTAAACTACATAAATTTACATGTATATTTTATAGTTTTCTAAACTCTATTAAATTATATTTTATTTGTATTTGATGCATTAGAATGTTAACATATTCAATTTTATATAGGTCATTAAGCAGAAACTCACATATGTTCTTTTTTTGAAAAAGATTTTCAAGGCTAAATTGGTATATTAACTGCATATACCTTTATATATAAATTATATTCCTGGAATAATACATTTTTAACACACTCTACTTATAAATACTATTTACATGTTTTTTCTTATTGGCAAGAAATTATTTGTATATACCACATGAACATTATATTTTAAAAAATTACACAAAATTTAAAGTTAAATAACTACTGGTTAAATATAATTTAAAAACAGAGGTTTAATTTCTATTTAATTATTATGTCTCTCAGTAGACTGAGAAGCACCAATTTCAGCCTCCTATGCTTCTTTTTGAAGGTTTGGGCAACACTTGTTAATGCTCTGTTTGCCTCATACTCTCTTCCAGCAATATTCAGGTGAACTGTGAAGCGTGGGATAGAAGAGGTCGTCAGCATGTAAAGAAAACCCTTTAACAACTTTTTTCTATTCATCCCAAATAATTATGTCTTTTTGTTTCAGACCATATTAGGAAGTGTTCAGGGATCACTTCTGACATTAATCAAAGGACTATATGTAGTGCTGATAATCAAAGTGGAGTTGGCTGCTTGCAACTCAATCTCCTTCACCCATGTTAGTTTTCAAGTCCAGGCCTCCTATATTTCCCTTACAATGATTTAATGCAGTTGATGATGAATAACTATGCAAATATTTACATGTTTCTTGCATTTTCATTGGTAAAATAAAAAAATATGTCAAAGGTACAAAATAGAAAGACTATATAATATATAGGTTAATGATGTCCGTTATATTAATATGTAGGACAAATGAACAGTTTGTTTTCTTTTGATAGTCTATCATCTTCTAGAACTATCATCTGATATATTTCACTACTGTAAATATTAAGCTTTGTTTAGAAAAGTGTTTTTGCAGAATAAGTAAAAAAAGACATTTGTCATGCATGCTTTATAACTTGCAAGAGGTTTTAATATGATTTAGTTATAAGTATATTGAAATGTATATTTAATGAGATCTCAGTATTTACTCTTAGTTTACTTGTGTTTTATACATATTTAAATATATTTAAGCAAATATCTTCTTACCAAATAATTTATGGATTAGTTCAAAGAACTTAATATATAATTCTCACCCATATCTTCATGATATCTCTTTAGGATATAGTGATTTATAACAAAAATACCTTAATTAAACTTTAATATTATTAAAGTTTTTGTTTGTGTTTGAAAAGTTAACAGATTATTATTTTAGTTCATCATTATTTATCTTTTATTGGTACAACATTATTCAAGCTTCTGTAATTTTACATACACAAGGATACACAAAAGTTATTTTTAACTAAGCCTTATATGTGAAAAGAACACAGAGAATATTATGTTTTCTTGGTCTCCATAAAAAGCAGTTGAAAAATTGAAAGAAAACGGCTGTGGTATCCTGTAGTCAACAACAACAACAAAAGACTTTTTTTTTTTTTTGGTTTTTGGGCCACACCCGGTAACGCTCAGGGGTTACTCCTGGCTATGCGCTCAGAAGTCGCTCCTGGCTTGGGGGACCATATGGGACGCGGGGGGATCGAACTGCGGTCCGTCTCCTAGGCTAGCGCAGGTAAGGCAGGCACCTTACCTCCAGTGCCACCGCCCGGCCCCAACAAAAATGACTTAAGGATTATAGCAAACTAGCTCCAGTCAAAAAAGGTTCTTTCAGGTTACTAAAGTCTATACATTAAAGATTTTGTAATTTTCGCTGAACAATGGATTAAATTTTACTTGATAACAAGAAGAATTATGAGGATAATATTCACTCAGTCTGAAAAATGACACTTATGTAATTTAATTATCACCTCTGCTTGTCAGTTATCAGAGAAGAAAATAATTAATAACACCTATTATAAATAATCTGTAATCTACTCTTTGGTTGTCAAAGATTTTTTGTTTTATATTCTGGGAAAGAAACAAGTGCATATCATCTCATATCTTGTGCTACAGTTTGCCATCAATGTGCATTATAGCTTGTAGCAATTTTATATTTTAAAGCTATTTTTATAATAGTTTATAAAAATATTTGTGTTGCCCAAACAGGTATTGATTGTTTCACTATATGAAGTAAAAAGGATGTTAAATGTCACACATTTATGTGACCTTAGCAGTATAGATTGATTAACCATGGGTACTTTCTATTTAGTAATCAAATTGATTTTTCACCTTTTATATTGAAAACATTTAAAGTTTTTAATAATGTAAAATTAAACTTCAAAAAGTTATAAAACTCATATAGAACTTTGATAAACCTTTCACCTAGTCTCCCTAAATGTAGTTAATTAAAAATATTTTTGTTTTATTTTATAAAAGTTCAGTTAGTAGACTACAATGTGTTTTCTTAGTATATTCTCATATGATTCACATGGGCTTTAATTGCAGATCAGGATCACTTTAATTAATTTATTTCTAAATTATAGAGAATAAACAATTACTAAAAACTGACAAATGAAATATAAAATCAGTATAAAAACAGTGGCAAAATTGTCTGAATAAATTCTTCAGGGTACTTTTATGTCTACAAGAAAAATTGAATCTAGTTGAAGTGGAATGTGAATTCTATTGGTAAAGAGAAATGTCCATACTGGCTATGTTGACTCTGTATTTTAGAATCCTCTTGACATTTTTATTTCTGTCATACTGTCTCTGGTAACTAACACTTACCTTAAGGCATGGGTTTCACCCTGGGGTTGCCAGGACACCTTTGACCTATAGACATAGTGTGTTTGAATTTGTGAGGATTTAATCACTTCAGGGTCAACCTTAGCTAGATAACAACTAATGACTTTAAAATAAGTATTATTCCCAATCTTCCCAGATAATAATATTCTATTTTAAATATCATTTTCAATATTAAAATTTACTTTTTATTGTTTCGGCCTGATCTGGAAGTGCCCAGGACTTTCTCATTGTTCTGTGCTTAGGGATCACACAGTGTACTCAGGAAATCATATATGGTTCCAGGGCCAGAACTAGGGTTGGCGGTGTGCAAGGCAAGCACCTTGAATCGTAGGTATTTTTCAAGACTCACCTCAAGATTTTTTCTATGGATTTTAATGTTTAGCCATCCATTGTAATACCTTGATTAAAAATGTTTGCTCTACTAGGTAACTGGGCTTTATTGCACATTTCCCCCCTTTATTCCACCAAATATTTATCACAATACAGTGATTTACCAAGTTATTCCTAATACAGTTGTTTTGGGCATTAAGTGTTCAAACAATAGTCCTATCACAAATATAACCTCCCTTTACCAGTGTCCCCAATTTCCCATTCATAGCCATAACCTGTTTTCATTCAGGCAAAATCAAATTTACTTTATACTATTAATTACAACACAAAGGCAAATGTAATTATCAAAATTTAAGGGTTGAACGAAAGCACAGCAGATAGACCATTTGTCTTGCACATGTCCCACCAGGATTCAATCCCCTGCATCCCATATGGTTCCCTAAACCTGCCAGGAATAATTTCTGAACACAAAGATAAGATAAGCCCCTGAGCACCACTAGGTGTGGCCAAAAACAACAACAGCAGCAGCAGCAACAACAACAACAACAACAAAATACCAAAATAGTTTAGATAAACACAGGTAAATTCAAAAAAATGTTTTATCTCTTCCAGCTGTTAGTAAACAGTGTCTAAAGATTTTCTGCCTATAGTTGGTGCTAGTTAAGTCCTCTATGTTACTGTTTAGGCTCACTGCAGTTGGTAGATTACTATATTACTGTTACATAATATTTCCTTGATATATCTGGGATAACACTACTATAAAGATATTGGGATATACAGACTCCAGGTTCAAAGTTTATAGATATAAAACAAATGTTGTGGCTTGAAAATTTGATAAGGTTAAGTTATAGATCTGAGCCATTTCTGTTGGCGGGTGGAAGGGTTGACATTGCTATTTTAATCCATGCATAAAGGGGAACCTGCCACTCTCCTCCACTTTCTGAGAAAGAGATAGGATTATCAGCCTACCTATGAAGTATCCACAGCCATTATATTCTTTTATAGTTTGGTGGAGGAGGCAGGACATTTTTCTGCAGATAAGATTGCAACAGTGGACTGGGGCTGCTGTGTTTTCTTATGTTGAGATGGGTGTGAGGGGTGGCCTGGAATTTGGCCCAATCTCATTTAAAAAAGAAAGACCCAGCATTTTCAGCCTATAACCTCATATTACCTGAGAAGACTTAGCTGCACATATTATTTTATTTCAGTTCTGGAGCAGGGACATTTCTTTTTTTTTTTTTTTTTAAATTTTTATTGTGGGCAAATTGAATTACACATTTTTACAGTAATATATAAGGCACATAGTAATGAATGAGGGGCTTTCCCATCACCAGTGTTGTCATCCCTCCACCTCTGTTCCCAGCATGCATCACATTTTCCCCTCCTCAAACTCTCCAGTAATGCTAGTGCAACTGTTCACCCCATGTACAGCTTGATGTAGATTGGGTATGGTTTCTGTTGTCGTTGATTTTGGATTTCGTATTGAAGTCTGATCATATTTTATTTCCACCAAATAGACATATGACTATATGATCTTGGTACCATCTATTTTTCTCCCTCAAATTATGATGTTGATCAAGGTGATTCCAGTAATGTGGCTCTATTGAAGATATAAGAAGAGAAATGGGAGGAATCCGTCTAGGTGCTGTAAGTATCCCTTTGGAAGAAGAAATGGGAAAGAAGAAGAAAGAAGAAAAAAAGTAATAAAACAAAACAAGACAAGACAAAAACAAAAGCAGGGCCATTTCTGTTAAAAGTTGTGGAGAGTGGTGTTGGCCTTCTGTAGTTCATTCAGAAAGGGTTATCTGCAACCCTTCCTTTCTGAAACTGCCACAATTAGATTCCTGGGACATATTGGCATCCATTATTTTATTTTGAAGTTTTGTCACTTCTCTCCTTTTATTGAATTAACATTCCCCACACTGAGGAAGCTTGCTTAATTTTTTCAGGATCTCTTTTGTGGAGAAGAAAAACTCATCCAAGGTTATATGTACTCTCAATACTGTTTTAATAAACAGTGATGCTAATCTATGACATATTTTGCTAGGTTTATAGAGTTCACTTCTAGATTTTTATTTTGATGATAGCTGAGCTATCCTGCAAACAATGGATTTATCTTCGAAATATTCATTCTTATTTGAATTTATTCTCTTTTCTTCTTTTGGAAAATAATTATACTTTTATTTAATGTTAATCACATGGCTAAATTGGGATCTATTCACCTTAATACTAATACTGAACTCATCACAATCTCCTTTTTATAATTATAATATTTTTATTTAAGCACTTTTTTTTTCGTTTTTGGGTCACACCTGACAATGCTCAGGGGTTACTCCTGGCTCTATGCTCACGAAATTGCTCCTGGTAAACTCAGGGGACCATATGGAATGCTGGGATTCAAACCACCATCCTTCTGCGTCTACAGCAAATTCCCTACAACTGGACTATCTCTCCGGCCCCTATTTAAGCACTTTGATTACAGGCATGATTGTAGTTGGGTATTCTTACATATTAAAAATCAAATTTTACATTTTCAAAATTTGTTCAAAATTTTGAACTATTGAAACCTAAAGAATGTTTTGTTTATATTTTCTTATTTGGTGAAAATAAAAAGATTTTTAAAATAAATTTGAAGTACAACACAAATTATATGTAACCAAAATAGATACATTGGTATGTTTATAGTATATGTAAAGCCTGCCAGTGAAATAAAACTACAACAGCTACTCATTTTTAGTTATATCATACTGTTTTTATTTTGTGATTTTCTGAAAATTTATCTTAAAAAGTTATATAAAAATGTATTCAACTTGAAAGTTTATTTTCACTAAATTTAATTAAAAAATAGACTTAGGGTACCACCTCAGCGCTCTAAGCCATAGTTGTCAAATAATAGTGATATAACCATAGCTATTTGGGATTTTATGTCCTTCCAAAAGTCAGGAAAGTTAGCACTAACATACATGAATTTTTGAAAAGAATTTATGAAAAAACATTTGCATTTAAGACTTTTTTCATCTCTTTTCCCAATCATATCAGTTATTTCCTTTTAATGGGATTATGCTTTTTGGCTAATTTATTTGGGCATTTTTGGCCCCACCTTTCAGTGCTCAGAGCTTACTACTGGTTCTGTGCTCAGCAGTCATTCCTGGCTGTGCTTCAGACCCCTTATGTAGTATTAGGCATTAAACCAGAATGTGCCCAGCAAAATACAAGTACCTCTGCACTTTTCTCCTTCCCAGTGGTATTTTCTTATCTGAAAAAACACAAACATCTTATGGGAAAGTTTATTACCAATCTCAACATCAATATTCAAGGTAAAGTAATTTTATTTTCACTGTACCTCATCATATGAGTTCTTTAAATGTTTACTCAGTGGTTTATTTCCATCCATGCAGACCTGAAAATAGCTGATATTATAAAGTAATGATACTTAAATAAAACTAGATTTCTTTCATGTTCGCATTCTCAACATACATATTTTAGAACATAATGACATGCTTTATATAAAAGGAAGTATCAACTTATTATCAATATTTTTAATTTATTAATTATAGATATCTATCTACATTCCCTTTACTGGCTTTTATAAACTTTACTGGCTATTTCCATAGATTAGTCCTACTACTGTTCTCAGTGATTGTTTATCACACTACATAGAAGAGTAAGCATTGCCATATATGGAAACCCAGTGTCAGCTGCTTGTAAGGCAAGCATCTTACACACTGTGGTATCATCCCAGTCTTTTGTTTAAAATTTTAGCATGATTGTTTTTAAGTTACTCATAATAGCACAAACATTTCAAAATGATTTATATATATAAAATTTGTGCAAAATAGATTAATAAAGACTTTATCTCTCCTATTCCTTATGTAATCATTCTATCAGTAGACACCATGAAGTCAACAGCTATATGAGTAGAATTTGCTTTTATATATTACCCACAAGGGATAAAAGCATTTTATATAGCTTTCTTCCATGTCCTTTATTTAACATTCTTTCTTTGTAAATAGGTTATATACTTAGTTGTTGATAAATGTGCTACCATAATTTTTAAAATTCTGCTATCATACTCGCCGAAATGACTATTGCTTAATTTATGGTAACCTGCCATTCCTTATCTAACAGCTTTGCATTCAGTGGTTCACTTAATGGACTCCATTTAGCTTGGGAAATTTATATTTCACATTATCATGGGCTTTGTTTCTCTGGTAAAACCAGCATCAACATATCATAAAAGTGAGAGAGAAGAAACAAAATTCAAAGTGAAAATGTACTTGCAATTCTAAAAGAGATTACTGGTTCTTTGTGCCTGCCCATAATAAATAAAATTGCTAATATTGTCTTAACTTTGGAGGTGACCTTGCTATACTTTAAATAATGAAAGGGAAATGATTTATGATGATACATTTTATACTATTACATTTGGACATGTATAAATGATGTGCAAAATTTCTATAATGCATCAATTTACTCATGTTATCTAAAGGTACTGTACCTTTCTCGTTTTGGCAGGCTATGTACTTTGCTACATAAAACCCTATCTTAGACACACACTGAACAAAATATCCTTAATATATGTAGAAAATTAACTATAATCTGAAAATCTTTCTAATTTTATATTATTATGTAAAAATTCTGATATCTGAGTTTTGAAGTTATAGTACTGCAAATAGGCACTCCACTCGAAAGCACAGGGGCTCAGTCCCCAGAAATTCATAAGTTCCCCAAAGCCCCACTAGGTCTGATTCTTGAGTGTACAGCAGGAATAAGGTCTGAGTATATCTGAGTGTGCCCTCCCTAAGAAAATAGGAAAAATCTTATGACAATGCATCCTTACTTTATATATTTGGTGGATGTAGAATAAAAAGTATGTTCGTGTCTCTATTACCCATATAATAATTTTATCTTTATATTATTAAATTATTTCACTTTATTGTTTTTTAAACTTCTTTTGGTGTGTAGAGCTTAC
Organism: Suncus etruscus; assembly: GCF_024139225.1. Lineage (NCBI taxonomy): Eukaryota > Metazoa > Chordata > Mammalia > Eulipotyphla > Soricidae > Suncus > Suncus etruscus. Next base: position 73,126,749 of record NC_064851.1, on the reverse strand, counting down.
CAAGCAGTGCTTAAGGTACTCTTGATTCTCAGTTAATTGAGTAGAGGTACTGTGCAAGGCTTTGAGATGTAGGACAGCTAGGCCTTAAAACTCTTTAGTGCTAGAGTTTCACAAGACTAGCATCCAACAATACTTTAGGTAACTATTTGGTGTCAGGACTTAAACTGGAATAAGTAGCAAATATGTCATGCAAGGCCTTTGCCTCTGTACTACTCTTTGTCTCCTTAAATTACTCATTCTAATCATATTAAAAAAATTGGAAGTTGGGGCTGGAACAATAGTACACGGGTAGGGTTATTGCCTCGCACTTGTGGGACTTCAATTTCCTGCACTTCATAAGTCGTTTGACTGTTGCTTTTTGTAAGGATTTTCTTCCTCATTCTCTGTGACCCAATGATTCTTATGTTTTATCATTTAATTTAATCCAAACATCTATTGTCATCTTTTTAATTTTGGGGGGGGGTTCACACCTGGCAGTGCTCAGGGGTTACTCTGGCTTTATGCTCAGAAATCGCTTCTGGCAGGCTCGGTGGACCATATGAGATGCTGGGATTCAAACCATTGTCCTTCTGCATGTAAGCCAAACACCTCCATGGTATCTTACAGGCCTCTGTTCAATTTATTTTGAGGATTTTTTTTTCCATTTAGTCTTTAATTTTTTTTTTCATTTTCAGCTGTTGTCTGGAGTTGTTATGCATCTCATCTTCCATCTCATTGATTCTGTATTCAGAGGCTATTACACTCTATAAGGCCTTCCAGTGAGATTTTTATTTCGCCTACAGGATGGGTTTTTTTTTTGTCTGTAATTTCTGTTTGACATTTTCTCATTTCTACTGTCATATTATCTTGAGTCTTATTGGCTCTCGTTTCTATGGTTACTTTGAATTCCTCAAGCATCCTCAACATTTCCTCACTAAAGTCTTTATCAGAGGCAGTTTATAAGTGGCTGGTATTTATTTTACCATCTTCATGCAATAAATGTAGTGGGTTCTGTGTTTCTTTCATATTGTGACCTTTGCAGCATGGAAGGTTTTTTTTTATGTGTTGTGGTGGGGCTTCAGGGTTAGAAGAAATATGCAGCTGTAGAATGAAATAGAGTTGCCCTGCTTTTTTCATGACACATTTACCAAAGTGAAAATGCATTTTTTGAATCAAAGAGGACCCAGCAGCCACTGTCTCTGTTTAATCTCAATTTCTTGGGACTATGTAAGGTGGCTAGAAGACACCTCTCCTTGATGTAGTACTATTTCAATACTCAACAATTTAGAAACTACCCAGAGTCTAAGAACTAATAATTATATATTTAAATTAGTGTTTATATACTCATAAATAAAACTTAGCTATAAGAAAAATAAGTAATTCATTGTGCTCTGTGAGTATAGATCTGGACAGTATTATGTCGACTTGAATTAGTGAGGAGAGCAATAGGCACTGAACAAGCTCTCTCATATGTGGAATATAAAGAAACAAACATGGTGAAGAAATAACAAGTGGAAAAGGTAAAAAAAATGTTGAGAACTAGACTTCAGAATTGAACTTAATATTGTGGGGAAGAAGGATGGGTTCTTTGAGGAAGAAGAATCTAATACAGTGTGTCATTAGATATTACATGCCTGAATTCTTAGCTTCTTGGGCTCTTGTGCCTATTCATATTTTATGTTAAGTACACAATGTTAAAGGCTTTTAAAAATTGGATAGTCAAACATAATAAGAGAAATGATGCAACAATTAAATTGGGGTAAGGGGTTTGGGAAGAAAACATGGTGCGTGCAGTTCTTGCCAAAAGGCAGTGAATATATTGGTAATGGGTATAATGATGGAATTATGTTAATGAAACATTTTACTAATAGGAAAGTGCAGAATCTCAATTAAAAATGTGTTGTCAAGAAGGAAGAGATTCCTACTGAATAAAATATAAAGATGTTTTATTCAAAAATATAAACTGAATATTGACAGAAAAATGCTGTTTAATATGTGAGTTAGGGAGATGGTAGGTTTTTCACAATGTGATGCTAGATTAAAAATTCACAGGTATTATATTCTTGACATTTTTATGGCCTAAAACTTTCAAGTAATGGGAAGGATTATGTGAAAAAAGCACTTATTTTCTTGAGTGGTCTAAAATGTTATGTCTAAACCACCAAAATAAATGCAAATAATGTCATATTATTGTAATTTTAGTAAAAACTAATCTACCTTTATACAGTCAATTTATATATATATACAATTAAAATTACCTATTATAACTGAATTAAGGAAAATAACGTATAGTCACATTTAATTTTATTTAACACGTTTTTTCGTTTAATTTATGAATTGACTACGTTTTCTTAGTTAATCTACATTAATATATATGATTTTATAATTATTATAATATTATACTTTTTACACTGTTATTTACTTTAATAAAACTATTATTAATTCTAGCTTTATGCATTACTAATCAGAAATTTTCTGAAATCACATAAAATAAAAATATTCTTTATTGCTATAAAACATTTATGTAGAAACCGCTTCATAATAATATATTATTTTAATGTATTTTTGAAACCTATCATACTTTAAAACACAATCAAATTATATATATACAAATATAATACATAAAATTACAATTGCCTCTATAACTGAGTTAAGGAATTATATTATATTATATTAGAGTCAACTTTTTTATTATAATATAATCTGTGTTTAGCATACAGCTTTCTTTTGCTTTCAGTTAATCTACTATTTGGTCACTTGATTGTGCAATCATACAATTTGTTCTGAAAGGAGTCATCAAATTTGCTGTATTATTCACCCAAATATCTCTATTGTTCCCAGGTTAATAATATGCAATGCTTTGTATTTCTTTATGCCAGATAAAGTTTAAGGAAAAGGCTAACCTACATAGATATAGTGTTGTTATAGCCTATATATATATATATATATATATATATATATATATATATATATATAATGTGAAGGTAAATATATACATTTACTGAAAAAGCTAAGCAGTGGACAAAGAAACAGAAGTAAAAACAAAAACATCACATATTCCCACATTTCTCATGTGCTACAAAGATTATTTTTTTAGTTTTGAATTATTTCAGTAATTGGAACTTACAAAATATTTGTATCACCAATTTATTGGGGAAATGCTGACTTACACAAGGCTTCAGGTAATTTAGACAAAACTCCTCCTTTTATTTGTTTTAGTCATTATATTTGCTCTCTGAAGGAAAAATTAGACTAGTCTTATCCCTAAAGCATCATAAGAAATATAACATTCTTTTTACAATATGACAGTATGGTGTATTGGTGTATGGAGCTTGAAATAGTGATTAGTACAGATTACTGACCAATAATTATTTAAATTTTTCTTAGGGCAGTATCTATTTTTATAGCTTGCAGGGTTTTGTATATGTGTCCTATGACTTTGGGCACCATAAAAGTAACAAAGAGTATGAAAAGGGAAGACTTACTGCTACAATTGTATGAAACCTAACCATTATAAATTTCTTGTTAGCTCAAAATCAGTCAAGTCTTCTGTGTTTGGTCTATGTCTTCCCAATACGGATTATCTTGAGATCTAAAAACACTGATTGTTTTGAGCATGATGTGTTCAACCTAACCTTTTATTCTTTTATAGACAATCTTTACTATGACTATGCAAATTAACAACCAATATTAAAAATATGTTCTGATTTGGGTTTCCCACCTCTGGTGGAGAACAGTAGGACAAAGCATTTGTAGCCTTTCTAAATTTTTGTTTTGTTTTGTTTTTAATAGAAAGAGTGGAATTGTAAGAAGACATCCAGCTATTAACCCAAGTAAAGATGACCCCCAATTTCTTCTTTTCTTTTCACCTACCCTTTTGATATATAAAAAGCCCATCTGCATCACTTGACCTTCCCACTATTGGTTAATTAGTATTGGTTTAATAAAGAAAGAGCAGTTTGGTTTGGGGTCCAGGCAAAGAGAATAGGAGGAGAAAAGCAAACTGGCTCCATTACTCTCTCCTGACTGGCTTGGTTTATTAATTCATCATGGCTACCCTAAATGCAACAGAACTGTCCACTTGTAGGTGCAAACATGGCATGTATGATGATCTCACAAACTGTGGGGATTTATTTCATAATAGATATTCTAGTTAAAAATTCTTTCAAAATTACTGAAATTTTTAAGGCATGTTAAAGACAAGATTTAAAAAAATTAACATTCACAAGTGACATAGCCGTTATTAGATTCAAGACATTTTTACACTTGGGGGCTGGAGCTATAACACAGAAGTTAGGGCATTTGCTTTGCACACTGCTGATTCAAGTTCTATTTCCAGGATCACATATGATCCTCCAAGACTGCCAGAAATAATATCTAAGTACATAACCAGGAATAATACCTGAACATCACTGAAGTGACCCCCAAAAGATAATATACATAATGGAACTGACAGAAAACGTACAACAAGAAATTTTAAAATACTATAAACTATAAAAATTTAACAATATAAAAGGTCAAGTGGTTAAAACAAAAAAGTATATTACTACAAGTAAAACATGAGAGAAGTGTTACAAATAACAAGTTAGAAATTGAGAAATAGGGGCCGGGCGGTGGCGCAAGAGGTAAGGTGCCTGCCTTGCCTGCGCTAGCCTTGGACGGACCGCGGTTCGATCCCCCGGCGTCCCATATGGTCCCCCAAGTCAGGAGTGACTTCTGAGCACATAGCCAGAAGTAACCCCTGAGCATCACCGGGTGTGGCCCAAAAACCAAAAAAAAAAAAAAAAAAAGAAATTGAGAAATAGGGGCCGGTGAGGTGGCGCTAGAGGTAAGGTGTCTGCCTTGCAAGCGCTAGCCAAGGAAGGACCGCGGTTCGATCCCCCGGCGTCCCATATAGTCCCCCAAGCCAGGGGCAATTTCTGAGTGCTTAGCCAGGAGTAACCCCTAAGCATCAAAAGGGTGTGGCCAAAACACCAAAAAAAATAAAAGAAAAAGAAATTGAGAAATATAATTTTATAATATAGAAATGTCAGTCTATACTATTGAGAGATAATTACCACAAAACTGGTCTAATTATTATGTGAATCCTCAAGTTCTATATGTAACTTTTTCATACAGAACTCCTAAAATTGGGCCAAAGTGGTGGCATGGAGCAGTAAGGAGTCTGCGTTGCTGATGCTAGCCAAGGAAAGACTCTGGTTTGATCCCCTGGAGTCCCATATGGTCCCCAAAGCCAGGAGCGATTTCTAAGAGCATAGCCAGGAGTAACCCCGAAGCGTCACATGGTGTGGCCCAGAAAACAAAAAGAAATTCAAGCAAAAAATAACCTCCCAATATTTATGAAATTATAAGTATAATTTTATAACTATAATTTATAATCTTGGGGACAGAGAGAAAGCATAGGGAGTAAGAGGGTTTGCCTTGCACATGTCCCTCACAGGTTTGATCACCAGCATCCAATGATGGTTCCCTGAGCCTGTCAGGTGGGATTTCTGTGTGTAGATATAGGAGTAATCCTGAGCATCGCAGGGTGTGGCCCCGCTCCAAAATTTTTTAGTTATCTGGCAAATTTAAGAAGATGATTTTTCATTCTCCAGTTCCCTGTATCTAGGACTTACTCTTGTTCCTCACTGCATCCCCTTTTCCATGCATGTTTCTTGTTTATTCTGTCTCTCACTGTCCTCTGATATACTCCTGATATAAATTCTACTGCTTTGTAGTTTAATGCTGAAGTGACTTCTGGTGATAATTGGGGAGCCATATGAACCCAGCTCATAGAATAAGGTTAGTGCTTTAGCCCCTATACTATCTGCACTATATCTCTCCAGACCTAAATCAATGCAGCAAGTTTTTACTCAATACAAGATAGTTATGATAAATTATATAGTTAATTTATATAATTATATATTCAAACCATCAAATAAGTGAAACATTTCAAAAATAGTAATTCAATGCAATCATTTAACATATTTTCAAACCATAAATTTATACACTTAATATAGACAGAATTTTGATTAAAATCAAACTAAACTAAGTAGATTATAAAAATGGACTTATATCTATATTAGTACCTATATATTTATAACATAATGTCATTAAATTTTTAACATTAGATGAAATAGAACTGTTGAAGTGAATACATTAATAAAAGTTCTTGATGGTGCTGGATGGTGGTGGATGGATGGTGAGGACTTTCTCACCAAGCCAGGCTCCTGCAACTTCTTTGGTCTGGTGGGTCTGAGGGTTCAAGATAATGGTCAGGAAACAATCAACAGGCAGTCATGAAGTTTCAGGAGAAATCCAGCTTTATTATAAAGCCCTAACCACCATGTTCATATCTCACATGACTTCTAAGCTAAGCCATGCCTCTGCCTCCATCTTGTCTCTGATCTCTCTGTCCTGCTATCTTCTGAGGCCTCTTGATGAATCTCACTCTCAAACTCTCTTACACCTCTCAGGCAACCCTGTTGTTACCTTCCATTGACTCCTCCCAGATGTGGGCTGGTCTGACCATCAGGTAAGATTAGCATTTAGGGCCCAGAGATAGCACAGTGGTGTTTGCCTTGCAAGCAGCCAATCCAGGATCAAAGGTGGTTGGTTTGAATCCTGGTGTCCCATATTGTCCCCTGTGCCTGCCAGGAGCTATTTCTGAGCAGACAGCCAGGAGTAACCCCTGAGCACCGCCAGGTGTGGCCCCAAAACAAACAAAAACAAAAAACAAACAAAAAAAAAGATTAGATTTAACCTAGGGAGGGGTGATATAGAACAATTTATAATATCTTGAAATATTCTATAATTTCAAAATTATAACATAATAAAACTTAACACATACTAAATGAATCATTGAAATTTAAACAAGCACCAAGTATGAAGTTTTAAAGGAAGATTTTTTAAAATTTTAGTTATTGTATATTTAATTACATGATTTGTGTGTTCAAGGCAAAGATAAAATTATCTGACTAAGGTAATATCTGGGCTTTCCTTTAATCCTGAGTATTTTAACTGGATTACAAACTAAATTAATTTTCTGTTGTATATATTTCTTATAATAGATATGTACTATTGGTTAACCTTATTTTCTTATTGTTGTTTATATGTAAATCCAATTAGTTTTAACTATTGTATACTTTCTCAATTTTATAAGGTGTATATCTACTTAAGTCTCTATTTTTTCTGTATTTCCCTAATGTTATTTGATTCTACAAATTTATCCAGGATATATTTACCTATATTTAACTTGTGTTATAAATCTTACTTTTCTTATATAAATCTTACTTACTTTATATTCATATTTATATCATTGAAAAAGCCCAGTTCCACTTTAATTTAAGAGCTAAATAGAATAGAGATGCATAAAACATGCCCTCAAAGAAACCACCTGGTGAATATTCTTAAAGAAGTAGTCTTTTAAGAAAACAGAGAAAGTAGTATTTGAAAGTAGTATTCAAAAAAGTGTGACTTGCAAAAAAGTGAGTGCTAGAGAGCAGTGGATTTACTCGTGGCATGATCATCTGAGACACTCTTTTAGCTAAAAACCTAAGCAAAGTAAGAAGTAGCCTTTTATGAGGAGAATAATCTCAGAAAAAAACTCTGTGTTCATGGGTAGGCTTTGGGGTGAGGAATGTTGCATTTGTACAAATATTGGTCTCTGGGCCAATTTTAGTCATGGCACACAAGTGCCTTTAATTACACTCTCCCTTTTTTAAGTATAATTTTTCATGAATGGTCTGTTTTTTTTTCTAACTTAATTATTAATTTCCTTGTCACTGCACTAATCATGTCTGATTAGAAACATATTTTATTTATAGCTATGGATAATTTAATGTTTTATAATTATTTTATATCCGCTATTTTATTTTTTACTTTGCTTGATATAAATATTATATCTACTTCAGATATCCAATAAATCACTACAAAAATTTAGAATACTGATTACATGGTATTTTTGGAACAGATAATACATACAAAAAGTAACCTATCATCTTTAATCTTTCTTAGGTTTAGGTTGATCAGCTTAAAAAAATAAAGGAATAAGAAAACGAGATAGATTTCTATTTACTTTTAGTGCATATAATCAGAAAAATATTCCTTTATCTATCTCTTTGCTTCCTAAGTTCTACATGAGTAGCTTTGTTTTAGATCCTTATTTTTTATTTTTCACATTCTTTCATGGTTAGTGTAGCAAGAAGTTAATCTTTAAATATCTTTGAATCTATTTGTGTGAACAGGACATTGATGTATTCCATAATTACTTTAAATGCTTCTATACTATAAATATCAAATCGTAAATATGCATGAAAATTGCTCAGAAATTATCTTTACTGTACTAATTTAAAGCAATAGTAATTTAGAAGAATTTTTCATTTTAAGTTATACAGAAGCTTCACATATTAAGTCCTATAATATTTCTAGATACATTTAACTGATAAAATGTGAACCATACTTTGAAACAAAATATATATTTTCTTCGTATTAATATTTATTTCTTAGATGTAGTGTTAGACTCTAATGATAATATGCAGTGAATTTGTTATATTTTTGTTTCATTTTTTTGTTTGTTATTTTTATTTTTGTTTTATTTAAAATTTCAACACATAGTTGATATATTTGATCATAATGCATTTATTTCTACGAGTAAAAATGTTATTAAAAAGATAAAAGTGGAATAAAAAAATGAAAATATACAGTAGTAAGCACCTTTGTGAAAATTATTGTTTCTCCAATAGAGTTATTAATACAATGGCAGAAAGTGTGGTAAGCTCTGTTGTTAGCTGTACATTCTGTTAAATTGGTGTTACCATAGGAATGACAGCATCAAAAAAATGAAGTTGTCCAGAAACTCAAAGCATTATTACTGATACTATGACTTTTAGGGACATTTACTCAGCTCTCAGGCCTCCTGGAAGAAGGTATGGGGCGTGATAGTGCCCAAACTCACTGACACCAGCTCCCAAATCTGAGTACCTGAAATTTTGTCAAATAGGTGCCTCTGAAGGGAAATGTAAAAGGTCAGTAATGAGGTAGGTTCATCAGGGAAATAGTGATTTTAGGTGTTAAAAGTAGAAGGAATGGCTTCCCCAGGGAGGGTCAGCTTAGCTCACCCTCTTTTATGATAGTCAGCTTTGGTCTTCCATGGTTTGGTTAACATCTTGCTTAAGAAAAGAGTGAGTCTATGAAACTGGCCAGGTTCGAGCATAAAGTATGAGTTTTGTGGGTGTGGTTATGGCTGCCCAGTTTCCTGGCAGAAAGAAGAGATGGGGGAAATGTGCCTGCATTCACTCCAAAACGTCCTGGTGTTATCAGAGCCCAAACCGGGGTACCTGAAGTTTGGTCATATCAGTGTCTGTGAAGAAAATCATAGATGATAGGTGATGACGCAGAAGTATAGTGATTATGGGTGATGGAGGCAACAGGCATGTCTTAGACAGGGTGGGATTTGCTCTTATCTTTCCTCCCATGATAGCCAGCTTTCTGCTGCATGGGCCAATGTACCCATGGTACTTTAGAGCTCAGTTAACATTTTATTTGAAGAAAGAATGAGTCTATCAGATTTATTTTAGTGATTCTGTTTAAATGGATGACTCATCTATTAAATTTTTTCATTTTAACATAAGTAGTTTAAAAATCCATTTTGGGAGGTTTATAATATTATTACTACAGGCAATACATGCAAATTAGGCAGAGTAGAAATAGCAGCCTTGGGAGGGAAGTATACTGTTTTTCTCTTTACCCATCTCAATCACCTGGACAGTGCCCATTGGAGGTTTGTTTAGTCTGATGAAAGTCTGCTTTGAGAACCTGCACAGCATGAGCTCAATATGATAGTTGTCAAATTTGATCTTCACAATGTGGAAGTTTGTCTCAGTAACTGGGTTTCCTTTTGGAGTTGTAGAACCAAGATTGATGTGAGGACCTGCATTTTGAGAGGAAAGAAAAAATTGTCTTAGCCTCTCCTTAGGTATTTTCACCTCCAGATTGTCACATTACCCCCACCCAGAAAAAAAGAATTTAAGTAAGGATATCATCATTCACTTATTTATAAAATCTGAGGACAGGGAAGAAGAGTTTCTTTTAGGGAAACACAAAGTGCAGAGATCACACTCAGCAATACTGTTCAACCGTGTATGGTATTAGGGGTTGAACTTTGGTTGTCCACTTGCAAGGTAAATGCCTTATTGGCTGTACTATTTCTTTGGCCCCAGTTTTATTTTTGTCATAGCCATTGTTACTGTATAGGAGACTCTCCTATCAAAGAGTCCCATCATTGTTCTGTGCTTAGAATTCCGAACCTTAAAGTCTTTCTGTGCTTCTCTTAGAGTCATTATTTTAAAGGCATAATGTTCTAGGTTGGTTTGAGTTCCAGACCGTGTTTTCTTCCAATACACACTCAAGATAATCCAACCCATCAAACTTTAACAGTGCCATTAAAAATCTTGCAAATTTACTAACATTTGATAAATTTATTTTATTATTTATCTATTTGTTTCTTTATTTTTGATTTGGGGGCCACACCCAGTGTTACCCAGGGTTACTCCTGGATTGTGCTCAGAAATCTTTCCTGGCAGGCTCAGTAGACCATAGGAATGCTGGGGATTGAACTCAGGTATATTCTGCGATGGCTGCATATAAGGCAAATGTCCTACCACTATGCTGTCACTCCAGACCTAAATTTATTTTAACAATTAACTTGTAAATTCACAGAAAATTATGGTAGCATAAGCATATTTTTATTTCATGGAAGATTTGAAAGTTTATTAAAATTTATAAAAATTTATTTTGAGAATGCATAATGATCTAAACATATTTTCTATGAATAATATTTATTAGGGCAAGGTCTGAATGTCAGTGGTAGAGCTATTTCCTTGTTGTATAAAGTCATGTATTCAATCTCATTATTGCAAAAAACTAATAATTTCTTAATATGAAACTAAGATAACATGTGACTCAGCAGTCCAATTACCTGACTAAACTTTAAACAGGATTCCTAATTACAATTCCTGATGTTCTGTTTCTTTATAGCATTTACTTTATAAAACATGTAATTGCAAATTGTTTCTCTGCCCTTTTTACAACCTAAGAATGTCTTTCTCAAAGATCCCAGAGCCATTTATTTGAAATGCCAAATGTTTGAAATCATTAAGAAATATAGTAACTTATCTTTAAATCTCTGTAGGAAGTTAGGAACTTAGCATCATTAAGTTCCAACTAGAAAACAAATGATCTAAACATGTTGATAAACTTCTAAACTGACATAATCCAGTTCTTTTTTAAATTTCAAGAGCCATCTCTTCCTATTGAACCAATTCTAAATAATGAGTACCTGCTTATTTTACTGTATTATCAGATAATCAAAACTTTGTAAAACTTTTCTACCTTTTCTCATCAAGTCCAAGACAGTGTCTCTAAAAGTAATAAAAAAAGAACCCACATAGATTAAAGGTAAATTGTTCTTTCCAGTATGAAATCCCTCATGGAGAGCTTTCTATTTTGTAAGGTAGCCATGGATTCATAGTGAAATATAAAATAAAAATTATATGGGACTGGAATGATAGCATAGAGGGAAGGGAATTTGCTTGCATTCTACCAACTCAGTTTCTATATCCAGCATCCACTGAGCCTTCCAAGTGTAACTTCTGAACATATAATCAGGAACCTAAGCACCATTGGGAGTGGCATAAAACAAAACAAAATTATAGATACTCTTCATATTTATTAGTGTTCAGGACAAAGAGTTGTCCGGAACACTGAGTGAATTTATTAAAGAGATTAGAGCATGCCCTACATAGGAATCAGAGTAAACTGTTGGGAAAAAAAAAACCACCCTGTAAGGCATAGGATTTTATTTGTATAAAATTAGATAATATAGCATTAGAACTTTTGAATAAAGGCATGGTTGTAGATGATCATCCTCAGGAAACCTCAATCCTTTATATAAAATTAGATATATTTCATTTTGCTATATGTTCAACTTAGGAAAGCTGTGGTAGTACATAGAGAGGTGTGAATAAGGATAGACTTTGTAGTTTGCAAGATAAAGAAAGTGAGAACATTTGTTTGCTGGCTATTAGATGTATTGTGGATAAGGGAGATGTATTGTCAGTCATAGAAAAATAGAGTTTGAGTCCATTGAGTCAAGAGTTCTGTGGATATGAGGCTGGAGTGGTGGCGTAGGGCACTTGTGCATGCTAGCCTAGGACTGACAGTGGTTTGATTCCCCCGGCATCCCATATGGTCCCCCAAGTCAGAACGGTTTATGAGCACATTGCCAGGAGTAACTCCTGAGAATCACCAGGTGTGTCCAAAAAGCAAAACGAAACAAAATAAAACAAACAAATAAAGAGAGTTCTGTGGATTGGTTTCTGCTGAAGATAGGAGGGGAGTTGAAATATTTTCATGCCTGGATGCTTGGATGTTTGCTGCCTTTGTGAAAAGCAGGACAAGAATTATCTACTCAGAAAGTATAATTATATCTCTAATTTTTAATTTGATTGAACTAAGACAAAGTCTTACAAATATTTTGCTAAGAACCCAAATTTTTTTATCCTTAGTATATCCTATAGGATGGAACTCTCCTTGACTGATAATCATCAATTTTATGTGTACCTATATAACATAATATAAAAGACATCATAATGATTTCTAAAGTATTATATTCTATAATATTTTCTATGCATGTGATACATGATTATATTCATTATACACTTACAGTCCTCAATTGGTCATGACCACCATTTTCCTCATATAAATACATTATATATGTACATATATACAAGCATATGCTATCTTTTCTGAAACATTCAGAGATATAAAGAATTTTACCACTCTAATTCTACTAGATCTTCTACCTCATTCTGAAATTTTCTCAATAGCATGTGCTATACAATTTTACTTCTAAACATATCGTTTGTTTCTAGTCAGTAAAGCTTTTTCTCGTTTGTTTGTTTGTTTGTTTTTGGGCCACACTCATTGACTCCTATCTATGTACTCAGAAATCACTTTGGCGTGGGGGAAACACATGGGACACCAGGGGATCAAACTGTGGTTTGTCCTAGGCTAGCGCTTGCAAGGCAGATAAGATACCTTACCTCTAGCTCCACCACTTCGGCCCTTTTATCCTATTCAGATGCTCCTGTGATTTTGGGGTGGATAATAATTGTATGTAACACAAATTATATTGAATATGAAAAGCAGATTCATGTTAGCAAATGATCATACAATGACAGTAGGGGATCCAAAGATATTAGGTGGCTAATGCTTACAAAACTTCCAATTTTTGGGTGATCAGAGTAGTCAGGCGTAACAAGCAAAAGAAGAGTTGGGCAATGTGTTCTCCTTTTTTAAATATCCATACTGTTGGTACTATGATAACAATTATTATCTCTCTCATTTACTTGGAATCTATTATTCCCACATGCACATTGATTCCTTTAATAGTTAGACTGCTCATTCCTAAGAGTAGACCTACAGTGCTTGATGGTGTTGGTCCCTTTATTTTGGATTTGAATTTGTAGGAACATTGAACTGCTATTATTTTGATAGTGCCTGGATATGGGATATCCAAGGCAGAACTTCCTGCAGTGGTGGGTTACAGCAAACTTATTGTCTGTAGGCTTACATGAGTTGGGACCCTGATTTTGTGGGATCTGAGATTGGCCCCCTGCCAAGTTTCCCAATACCTGTTTGTTGTTGGGGACAATCTCTTGCTCAATGATTTCTGTTGAATTTTGGGCAAGGTCCAAGCAGCAGATCCAGAGGGCAGGACCAGGAAAAATCTTAAATCCCTTCTACAGAGGAATTTACTTTTATTTATTTATTTGTTTATTAGTCCTCAGAGTAATAATTCCTCACCCTATTTCTAGAGCCAACTGTTAGGATTAGTTCGGGACCAGTAGGAGAGAGATGCAGCAAAAGGCCGTAGAAGCCAGGAGTCTGGTAAACAGTAGCTCCAGCAATCAGGCAGGGACCATCCAGAGGAGCAGCAGAGTCACCTCACTCCCCAGCACCCCAGACCCTAGGCTTTATATTCTTCTTGGACAACTTTCATCCTGCAGCACTTACATGGGACAGTCTTCTGGTAACTGGTCTTCACCCTTAAAGGGATAGTACCTGCTATGGCTGACCAGGAGCCATAGAAACTCTGTTTCCTTCTAATAATAGATTAGATATAGATATGGAGAAAGATATATACATAGATATAAATATATATAGATATAGAAATAAAGATATATATATATATATATATAGATGTAGAGAATTCTAACTATCCCCATTTCCATTTGCAGAGTTACAGTTTGGGGAAGTACAGAACTATCCTTTTTTTCTGAGTGTTTTTAACTCTAAGAAGACATTTAGTCCTAAAGTTATTGCAAACTTAGTTTGTCTCTCTCCAACTTGCTTACCAAGTGTATATTTTAAATAGCAAATAAGACCATTTAAAGTCAGTTTAATCTGGAGAGAGAAAATAAAGAGATTTAAAATTTAAACTAAATTTTAATGTGTAGAACATTTCTTGCTTTTCAAATATACAGCTTTGAGAATTTATTGGTTAATCTTATTCTCAAAGAAATAAAAGGCTGGATTTGTCCTAAATGTCTATGAATTTTTTTCTGTTAAATATGTCATGTTCTCCCAATAAAAGATATAAATTATCTGTTTTGCTACTAATTTTCAAGACAGTCTCTATTGAGTTCAATTAACTTATGTTTTCTATAAATTTTAATTGTAATATATAATGTTGATTATCACCAAAGTAGCCTATAACTGTGTAAATATTTTACTGTATATGATTGATCCTTATTTTCATTGTGATTCTTTTCCCATATAAAAATGACTAGAGCCAAGAGAAATTATGTTAGATAGATTTCTTGGCATTTCTCTCAAATGCCAAGCCACATTTAATTCCAGCACTAAATGACCTCTGGAGGATCATCAACAATCCCAGAAGACCTCTTGAGGACACTAGGGGGCCCTTCTTTATCCCCAGCTCTGCAGGACCTGAGAAATACCATGTTCTTCATCCTAGTATTTGAGCACTGCTCCAGTTGACTAATTATCATCAGAAATGATCCAGCCTCCAGGACACTATAGAACTGTATATAAGAAATACCCCCAAAACTGAATAAGAATGTCTATCAAATAACTTTTCTCATTGATAGGATATGTAAAGTCCATAGATGACCCACTGTTAATCATGGATATGCTTCATGCATATCTTTTGAATCTTTTTACAGGAAACGTATATTTAATAAGCACAGGTCTATTATATAACTTTAATAGCTTTGTGAAAAGCATACAAGTGTTATTTTTACTCTTACTTTGTGGTGTTTATAGTATTTATTTGGCAATCTTTCTTTCTGCCTAATGGACCAGAGCTCCTTAGTGACTTCGGCTTTGTCTTTAGATGCTTAGAGAGGTACATTAACTCTTCCAGGCCTCCAGAGACCATTTTGTGTGCTGCAGAGTATTAACATTGAGAAAAACATATAATTTATTTTATATAAATTTTTACACTCCTACTTCTCAATGTTTTAAGTCTTTTATCAATTTATAAAGCTCATGCATGTTTTCAAAAGCTACATAGTACTAAATGATGCTAAGAATATCAAAAATCCATACTATATCCTTTTCCTACTCTATGGGCAATGGGGAGATGACTATTTTTTCCCCTCTTTTTGTGAAGCAAGAAAGTGGCCTAGAAAGATGTAAGAGAAAGATATAAGATTTAAGGGAAATATTTAATATTTAAGAGAATAAAATGGTATTCTTTAGAGTGGAAATAAACAAGTAAAGAAATATAGAGACAAGAAAGTAAGATATGAGTTCAAGTAAACAGACTTGAAGAGGAAGCAACTCTGAAAAATGAATATTCAATATCAATTACTTCACAATTTTAAAGTTTTTATGGTATAATTTGCTATTCTAAACTACATGCTTATTTAATAACTGACTTGAGTTTGTTTGTTGTTGTTTGTTTTTGTTTTGGGGTCACAGCCGGAGATGCTCAGGGCTTACTCTTAGCTATGTACTCAGAAGTCACTCCTGGCTCAGGGACCATATGGGATGCTGGGATTAGAACCCAAGTGCATGCTGGGTCAGGAGCATGCAAGGTAAAAGCCCTACCACTGTGCTATTGATCTGGCCCCTTGAGTTATTATTAAAGTTAATGTAATCAACATATAGAGTAAATAAGTATCTGTTTCTTTTATATTTTCTTCTTCAATGTGGCCTTTATGTTTCTTATAAAGCACTTTAATAAACTTTTTACTCAGTGTTGTTATATATAGATATATGTGATATATATCAAAACTGGCATGCCAAAAGAATATCTTCCCTACCTTGCAGTATGTTCAATGTGTTTAGTTAAAAGGTACAAAACAGTTACTTTATTCAATAACTTTGTTAGCAGTTTTTAAAGTCTTGCTAGTCTTCCCAAAATTAAATTCTTGCAAAATTTTACAAATTAAGAAATATTTTTCTTCTCCTGTAATTTCTTAAGCAAAATTATTTTGACATACTAATTAATGATAATTAATTATCAAATTAATTCTGACCAACCCAGTTTGATACAACTATGAACCCAGAATATAGTATCAATTTCATATAAAAAGGTTGTGTCTTGGGCCAAAGAGATAGCATAGCGGTAGGGCGTTTGCCTTACAAGCAGCCAACCCAGGACCAATGTTGGTTCAAATCCCGACATCCCATATCATCCCCATGTCTGCCAGGAGCGATTTTTGAGCACAGAGCCAAGAGTAACCCCTGAGCACCACCAGGGGAGACACAAAAACAAACAAACAAACATAGTATAAAGGTTATGTCTTAAGACCATCTTCCCCTTCCAATTTCAGTAGCACTGTTCACTCTTACTATCCATGTATCAAACAATCCTGAGTCTAGTCCTCTAGTTTTAAGAGAAATTTTGTAGGCATGAATAACTCACTGGTCAGTTGTGGTTAAAACTTAATCTCCAAATTCTATCCCTTAAGGTTTTGAGAGAGTAATGGAATTTCCACATTCTAATCACATGGTTAGATTTCCTGGTATTTATTCTCAGGCATGTCCCCAAACTCACCTTATTATCATACAGAGAGACTTATTATCATCGTTTATCTGTTCAAGTTGAAAATGTTAAGCTTTCACTGTAATCCAGGAATTCTGGAAATAACAAATATGGAGAATAAAAAACATAAGAAGATTCCATTAATGATTAAACTTGTATTTTTAAGAGCCATACTATTATAGATAATGCTATATTTTATGACACACTATTACAAATACAGTGGACTAAACAAAACAAGCTATCTCTATTTTAGAGCTTCAGCAGTAATCTGAGAATCTTAAAATGTTCCCTTTTTATAGATTAAAACCAAGATATCTCTCAAATATGAAGGTTTATATTTCTCTCCAAGCTTATTTAATTTTTTGTAGGATTGAAGTCTTTTAGATTCTCCTCTCCAATGATTATTTCTAGCATGGTAGCATGTTTCAAGCCCAGAAGAATATCTTCCCTTCAATGCCCTGACACATGCAAAATTAAAATCCTAATATTTTGTGTACTGTTTGTAATTTTTTTGTGCTCTCAAGATGAGATATTACTTGATTCATTAACCATTTAATAAAATCCCATGTTTATCTTATTTTATTCAGGTACATTTTTTGCTTCATTCAATTGCTGTAAATATTTTAAGGAAACTACATAACTTTGGTATCTCTATTATTTTGTCAATAATATATTTGTAAAATTAATTAATGTCTATGTATATGACTGTAATTTGTTCACAAAACTTCTTTAAATTATTTAATGGAGAAAATGCATGTGGAGATTAAATAGTTTGGGGGATATCATGAATGCAATGAATGTACTCCAACTATCATCTCTCTAATTTTATTTTTGAAATGTAAAATGAGATTTTGTTATTTTATATTTATTGGCAATTTATTAATCTAACATTAATCTTATTTGACTCTTAATCAGATCATTATTTTTCTCAGCTTGTATCTGTTATAGTTGTATTTTTTTTCTTTATCTGGTAGCCCAATACCCCTTTAATTTTTTAATATAATTTTTATTTGAATCGTAGTGGGTTACATATCGTTCACAGTAATATTTTAGGTACATATTAACATTGAATCAGGGTAATTCCCATCACCGAATTGTCCTCCCTCCACCTCCGTTCCCGTCTTGCCTCCCATATCCTCCACCCTCACCCCCGGGGGCTGCTAGAATGAGTAGTCCCCTCTGTGCCTAGCTTACTACTTAGTGATCTTACAACTGTTTGGTCATGGTACCTCCTTTATATCCCCCTCTAATTGGGAGGCGGGACCAGATAGTTCAAGTTATGTGGTTTTGTTTGAAGAAGAGAAAAGTAATAAAATGGGTAAAAAGCAAATATGCCGAAAATGGGCGGAGTCCTTAAAGGGTCTATTCCTCGGTTTGAGAGACGAAGGGGAAAAAGAAAGTGAAACACCACAACAGAATAAAAAGAAGTATCAAATAAAATATCCAGTGAGCACTACAGCAATTAAGATAGGCACCACATAATAGCCATGTTCTTGAAATAAAAAACATGACAGAGCACAAAACAGAAGAGAAGAAAAAAATCAATAAATAAAAATGGGGAAAACAAATTCAATATCCACAGCAAATCAAATAAATCGACAAAAACTAGATAGATAAAAAAAAGATAATTTTGTGCTTTTTGTCTTTTTTTCCCCTCCTGTATAGGCACAGTAAGCACTGGGGTCTTTGAACAGGAATTCACTTGGCCTTATAGGGGTCTCAAACTCGCAGCCCGTGGGCCGTTTGTGGCCCTCCATCCAACATTTTGTGGCCCTGCCCTAGAGGAATCTTTTTTTGTTTTGTTTTGTTTTAGTTGTTTGGGTCACACCCCCAATGTTCAAGGCTAACTACTGACTTTGCACTCAAGGATCACCCCGACTTTGCCTCCTGAGGCCCCCAGGTAAATTGAGTTTGAGACCCTGGCAGGATTTCTCCACCCTTGAAGTATATTGTCATGGGATTAACTATAGACTCCTTTCAAGTTAATTTATTCTCCCCTTGGTGCTTTTGTGGTGTGTGGAAGACTTAAGCTCCGTCCTGGGTGATAAAATCAGACCTCTGTATCTAGAGACCTCGGTCTCTGCACAGGTCAAGGGGTGGAACCGATGATGAAGTCTTTCTTTGTGGTTCTAGAAGTTCTGTTCCCTCAGTGTCATTTTAATTAGTCTTCTGTGGTTGGTGTTCTTGGTCCTTGCGTTGATCCTATGATGGAATCTGGGATAGCATCTATCATTATATTTCCAGAAGGCCCATTCAGCTGCAATTGTCTCAGTCAGACCTCTGGAATTAGAGACCATGATTGTTGTGTAAGTTATAGATCAAAACCTAGACTAGGGCTTTTCTATTAGTCCCAGGATACATACTGTCTGGTCATGGTTCCATTAGCCAGTCATCTGTAGATAGCAATCTTGGCTTTTCCGACCAGAGGGTGCCAAGTCTTCTGATTTTGTCTTATCGTTAGCTGGTGAGGTAGGATAACCTGCTCTTAGGTCAAGTTGTTCCCAATTTTCTCGTTGTCAGGATATTTTAAGGGCTTATTTTAGGCTCTTTCAGTGGTTACTACTAGCAGTGTTCAGGAAAGCTATGTGCTATCAGATATCAAACTTGGGTCTGCTGCTTGGAATTTTATATTTCACTTATTCTGGTCCCAGATCATCTTTGTTAAGTAAACTTAATAATCAATGTGATACTGAATAAACTCGAAGTTCTGACCAGTAACATAGATATAGATATAATATAAATCAAGACCAACATTTTTTCTTTACGATTGATTATCAAAGACATAGAGAAGTCTCTAACAGTACTAGCTGCAGCAATTGTACATCTAGATCATGTTATAGTGTTCAGTAGGATACAATAATAGAACAAATGTTTACATATGCCTTTACAGTATCTTCACTTACTCCAGTCATTGTATTTTATATGCCCCTTAATAGGGACCTCTAGTCAAAGTCAAACAGTTTATCTCACTGACTACTGAGATAGAGGAAAACAAGTATCCATTTTGTTTCTGAAGAGCATTTTCTCTTTGATATTCTAAAGCTTAATCATTATAATTAATTGTTTCAGAAATTATTCATAACATACTATAGATGATACTTAATGATCCTATGATCCTTTATATCTTTGAACCCTTTAGTACTCTGCTTAAACTTCATTATCATGTATCTTTCATTGTACTTTCTGAGAAAAAATTTTTATTGTAAGTCATTAATCATTTCCAAATTAGAAATTGCAATATTATCATCACAATAAAATATTTATGTCCTGCTTTAATTTTAGTAGCTTGACATTTCACCAATTTTAGAAAAACGTCCTTAAATTCTTAAAATAAGTGATATTATTTTCTGAATACCACTGCAAAATAATGTCCATGCTTACTCTACAATGTATCCTTTACTGACATAAAATTTTATTATATCAAGGAGTGTTGTTTTCATTCATATAAAAATAGAAAATATATGTATCAGTGTAATGCATCTCTAAGTAAAGAGATCCTTTTTTTTTTTTTTTTGGTTTTTGGGCCACACCCGGTGACGCTCAGGGGTTACTCCTGGCTATGCGCTCAGAAGTCGCTCCTGGCTTGGGGGACCATATGGGACGCCGGGGGATCGAACCGCGGTCCGTCTCCTAGGCTAGCGCAGGTAAGGCAGGCACCTTACCTCGAGCACCACCGCCCGGCCCCCAGTAAAGAGATCCTTAATGTGGGCTCCCAAATGAGTTACATGATATTATTCAAAAAAAGTAATAGCTACATACTGAAGAACACTATTATAAAACAATCTGGAGCTAAGACTAAACTTAACAGGAAATAGTGAAAAGTCTGATTAATAATATATAATCTATGAAAAAGAAATGAGATCCAAAGTGAAATTAATTGTGAAAATCTCTCATCTCCAAACTAATGCTTAATACAAAATAAAATTTCAGTTTAACCTCCCAAATGAATATAATCCTATCAGGTCAGTATGGAATATTTAAATCAATCACAGGTTAATATGCCTAATCTGCCTAGCCCAAAAGGAGGATAACCTTGATTAAAATAATCCTTTTTTCCCTTCTATGTGTACCTTGTCTCAGCCTTTTTCTATTTTATTTTTTTTCAATTTCCATAGAATCTTAGAATTCTAATTTTTTTTGCTCGAAGGGATGAAACCCAATTTGTATACCAATGAATAAAGCTAATTATATATTCAAATTTACTCATTTGGATATTTGTTCTTTAACAGTCCTGAATACAGAATTGAAGGAAGTATTTATACTCATTATATGTGTTAAATTCTAAGACATTCTAAAAGAAGTTCAAACACATAAAAAATGTTACCTATTTTGGCTGAGAATATTGCTAAAGGTGTTAGTTTACATGCTTTTCATGTGGGAAACCGAGATTTGAGCTCTGGTACCCTGAAGTACTGCCAAAAACAGCCCAGAAAAATATTTTTGGTTTTAGAGCATAACATCAGGAGATACCATGTTTAATGTAATTTGTTAAGATAATGTTTATTAAGCTAGTTTTTCCTGCATAAGATTTTTCATTCTTAATTTTAGTAATTTTCATTAATATGGATAACCTTTATATTTTATTTGTATCATGACCAGCTGTTTACTTCTGTTATGTTTTGCCTAAATATCCTGAGTCATTGTGTTAAAACAATTAGAAATGGTATACAATCAATTAGAAATGGAAGACATCCAAGGAAGAAAGTATATATTAGAAACACAATGATATAATTGCTGCCTTGGGTTGTTATATTAACTTTTATTTCTTTAATTCACTTTGTAAGAGGAAATCAGATGATTTTGAATTATTCACATTTTCTTCCATGTGAACCTCTTTTTATTGTGATTAGACTTTTACATTAAGCATTAATGCTTTTTGCTAAGAAGCAGGTTAATTGCACCATCTATTTTCAATTAGCCCTAATAGAGTGAATGTTTAGCTGTGTAGTCTTTTGTGCATGTCCTTATAGAAATAAGAAAATGGAATAAAAACTATTATTTTGATGTTCTGATAAATTATACTTTATATTATGTTAAATTAACAAAATGAATGACTAATGTTCCTTATACACTTGAGCTGTGACAGTATTTTTGACAATAAATATGAATTCTGGCCGATATCCAATTTTTTAATTTCAAATGCAAATTATGCCAAGATTATTTCATTATCCTGAATCACTAATTTCTAAAAGCTTATATATGTGTTTATATATAGAAAGAGAGTGTCATATTGACTTTTCAGTAATAATCAGACAATTTTATAAATATTTAGATATTTTTGTTGGGTTAGAGTATGTCTGAAGAATTAAGGGAAGTTAAATAAGTTATGAAATGACATTAAAATTTATTATTGATATTTTACTTAAAATAGAATGCAAATTTTATTGTAAAATTGAGAAATATTTATTTAATTTTTCAATTGAAAATTAACTTGTGATATATAATTATATACTTATATTTTATATGCTCTATATGTTATATATTGTATCTTATATATCTATATGATATAGTATCATAATGCATAAATAGGTAAGCACTATGTATAAATTATAAAATACATACATAAATAATGCATTTATAATTTTATAAAATTAGTTTGTCATATTTTTGGAGATCAATTATTTTTAATAACAATAATAACTTATTACATTCATAGTATTTCTTACATTATTTTTATTTAAAAACAATATTTTGGTCAAATGAATGATAATTTTAGTACAGTTATATAAAGTAAGTATAAAAATCATGAAAAATCAAGAAATATAATTAAATAATGATTCTTAAATATGGAGACAAATATATGTGCTGGATATTTAGTTAATTTTTCAAAAAAAATAATTCTGAGATGATGATTTTAGTGTCTGTCTCATTTCCATTAAAAACATATTGAATGATTCCAGAAATAATAAGTTTTCAAAGGGTACAAGAGTACTAGGAACAGAAATATTTCATTGTTCTTATAAAAATAATTTTGCAGACATTCTCTAAAATATTTTACTAAATGTGAATCCAGATTTAATAATTAAATGTATTTTAATAACAATGTGAGTTCTTTAAATTCATTTAAAATTTAAGTAAATTATAATAAAAATCTATTTTGAGAACTTTAAGTTAAAATCTTTCTGCATGGCAAAAGAAATGTGGGCTATAACAAAAAGGCAGCTGACTGGTCAGAGAGTATGTTTTCATTCAAGGCATTTGCTAAATGGTTTATATCTAGAATATATAAATCACTCACAAGATTAACCTACAAAATCTAACAATCTCATTACAAATGAGGAAAAGAAATGAATAGGTATCACTCCAAGTAAAAACAACAGATGGCCAACAGTTACATGAGAAAAAAAAATGCTCAGCTTCACTTATCATTAGGAAAATCTAAATCTAGACAATAGTAAGATATCATCTTACACCAGTAAGGATGCTACATATCAAAAATATTGGAATCAGTTTGTATTGTCTGGGATGTGGTGAAAAAGGAATTCTCATTTACTCTTGGTGGGAGTAAACTACCTTGTCCAAATAGTATGGAGGGTTCTCAGTAAACTTAGAATTCAACTGCCATATAACCAAGCAATCTTACTTTGGGGCATCTATTCCTAGAAAAACAAGAAACAAAAGCCCACTTACCAAAAAGGATCTTTGCACACCACTATTCATCACAATAATCACTACAATGAGTAGGAATCAACCTACAGAACAACAGAAGAGTGAATAGATTATAAAGATATGGTAGATATACATGACAAAATACATAACTATAAAGAATTTTATATTATCATGCAGTTTTCTCTAATATGGCTGGATCTGGATGATATTTAGTTATATTTGTAAAAGCCACAAGATGTATACATACAATGTGATATCACTTATTGTGCTATTTAGAATAACTGCATGATGTAATGCAATGGTTTAAATGAGGGTTATTGAGAACACTCTAAGCTCCAGAATATAGTGAGGAGAAGGAAAGCAATTGAGGAAGAGAAAGACACTTAGAAAATTATGGAAGACAGGGATTAAGGGTCTCAGGTGCATTGGTAGTTTTAAAAAAGGACAGAGTCCAAACCAGAGTCAACAACAAAAAATAAAGGGACAAAACTTTCCAAACGAACTTTAAAAAGTGCCTATTACTTTAGTAAAGTGAAGCAGGGTGTGTTTTCACGGGATGGACTGGGGTATTAGTGGAAGGAGGTTAAAACTATTTGTGGAATTGGTACCAAAACACTCTATGTCTAAAACCCAACTATGAATAACTTTAAAAAACACAACGGTTTAAATTTAAAAAAATTACAAAGAAAGATTTTTAAATATGTAGAACGATATTAGAAAATAAGAAAAACGAAGCATGAATCTACAGAGGCTATATTTGAGGCAATACAATGCAAAATAAATAGATTTTGAGTGCATGATAAGGAATAGAACTACTTGTTCACAACTTAATTTTGGCCTTCCCAACTGTGCTCAGTAGGTCTGAAAGTCTGAATCTTTATATCCCAGTTGTCTGGTAATTCAGTGTAAGTTCTCAAGGATGTGATGCTACTTTTATCATATGGTGCAAAGATGCCCTCTCACTTCAGTATTAGGGGAATCCTTAAAATTAACACCAGGAAGTATTTGTGGGGTCTCTGTGAGTACACTTGGTAGTACTTTAAGGTCCTTTTGGTGACAATAATTGAATCTTAGTCTGGCCTCTAATATAAATGTACACCAGCAAATGTGCTATTTCCTGGTCCCAATCTGTTGAGATCTTATGTAATGAAATGTTTGATTCAGGGAGTTAATATATCACTATATTTATTTTTTTGTTGTAGTTGAAACGTAATTTTTATTGAAAGTTATTTAGAAAGACGTGAGGGGAGAGTGAGAGAGAAGTGTCTTTTCAAGAAAGAGCGCAGGGGGCCATAGAGATAGCACAGTAAGTAGGTGTATGCCTTGTACATGTTTGAACTGGGTATCCTGTATCTGATGCCCCAAGCCTGCCAGGAGTAATTTCTAAGTGCTAAGTCAGGAGTAATATCTGAGCATCTCTAGGTGTGTGCAAAAATCTGAACAAACTAAAATGCAAAATACAAGTTTCTACAGAGAAGAAATAAGCACACAAAAATATCAAGATAATATCTTGATATTTAATAACTTACATTATTGAGGGCATTCATTATATGTTTGTGTATACTTTAGAGGCATACTCTTTAAGTGTTACAAAATATGTATCTTATGTTTATTTAGATGAAAATAATAATTGAAGAGAAACAAAATTAATTGCCTAATTAATTGTTTTACTACTTGATTTATTAAAGGTTTAACTCAACTGAAAAGTTTTTGTCTAAAATATGTAGTTATTTTTTATTTTATATTTTACTTTTTTATTTTTTATTAAATACTATTGTTATTTAAAAACCATGATTACAAACAAGATTATAGTTGGGTTTTAGTCATAAAAAGAACACCCCCCTTCACTAGTGCAACATCATTCAAACATCAATGTCCCCCATCTCCCTCCTCTCCCCCCCACCTGTATTCGAGACAGACATTCTACTCTTCTCACTCAGTAACATTGCCATGATGGTTGTCAGTGTAATTATTTCTCTAACTGTACTCACCATGCTTTGTGGTGAGCTTCATATTGTGAGCCAATCCTTCTAGCCTTTATCTTTATTGTATCTGGACATTATTACAAAAACTTACTTTATTTATCTTAAAACCCATAGATGAGTGAAACTATTCTACATGTATATCTCTCTCTCTGATTATTTAACTCAACTTTTAGTTTCTATATCCATCCATGTATAGGAAAATTTTATAACCAGCTCTTTTGATGGCTGCATAATGTTCCATTGTGCATATGTACCACAGTTTCTTTAGCCAGTTATCTATTGAAGGTACATTGGTTGTTTCCAGATTCTGGCTATTAGAAATAGTGATGCAATAATTATAAGTGTGAGGAAGGGATTTTTGAATTGTGTTTTTGTATTCCTAGGGTACATCCCTAGGAATGCTATAGCTGGATCATATCAGAGCTCAATTTTCAGTTTTTTGAGGAATCTCCATATTATTATCCAAAGAGGCTGGACTAAATGAAATTTCCAACTACAGTGAATAAGAATGCCTTTCTCTCCACATTTGTGCCAACACTGACGGTTGTTCCTTGTGATGTGTGCCATTCTCTAGGAGTGAGATGGTACCTCAGAGTTGTTTTGATTTGCATCTCCCTGATGATTAGTGATGTGGAACATTTTGTCATGTGCCTTTTTTTGTAATTCTTCTTTGAGGAATTGTCTATTCATTTCTTTTCCCCATTTTTGATGGGGTTAGATGTTTTTTACTTGTTAAGTTCAGTCATACAATGTATGTTTTAGATATTAAACCCTTATCTGATGGATATTGTGTGAATAGTTTCTTCCATTCTGTGGGTGGACTTTGTACACTTGTGACTATTTCCTTTGCGATGCAGAAGCTTCTCAGTTTAATAAAGTACCATCTGTTTATATTGGATTCCACTTGTTTGAAAAGTGATGTTTTCTCCTTGAATATGCCTTTAGTCTCTATGTCATAGAGTGTTTTACTTATATTTTCTCTATTAACTTTACATATTCGTGTCTGATAAAAAGATCTTTAATCTATTTGAATTTAGTATTTGTGCATGGTGTTAGTTGGAGGTCTGACTTTGCTAGTTTTCATGTGGCAGATCAGTTATCCCAACTCCACTTGTGAAGAGGTTTTTATTGCTCCATTTTGCATTCCTTGCAACTTTAATAAAGATTAGTTGATAGTGTATTTGGAGAACATTATGTGAATACTCAAGTCTATTCCACTAATTTGAATGTCTGTCTATATTCCAATACCATACTGATTTAATGATTATTGTTTAGTAATACAATTTAATGTTCGGGAAATTGATGCCTACCATATTTTTTTCCTACGAGTTGCCTTAGCTATTCGTGTTTATTGTTCCAAATGAAATTCAGGAGTATTTAATCAACTTCTTTGAAGAATGTCTGGGGTATCCTTAGAGGAATTGCATTAAATCTGTACAATGCTTTGGGGAATATTGGCATTTTAATTATGTTAATTCTCCCAATCCACGAGCAGGGTATATGTCTCCATTTCCTTGTGTCCTCTTTTATTTCCTGAATCATGGTTTTGTAGTTTTCTTTCTATTTATCTTTCACCTTTTCAGTTAAGTTGACTTCAAGGTACTTGAGTTTGTGTGGTGATAACATGAATGGGACTGTTTTTAATGTCCATTTCTTCTCTCTGATTATTGGTATACACAAAGGCCATTTATTTTTGTGTGTAAATTTTGTAGCCTGCTACTTTTCTATATGAATCTATTGTTTCTAGAAGCTCTTTGGTAGAATCTTTAGGATTCTCTAAACATAGTATCATTTCATCTGCAAATGGTGAGAGCTTGATTTCTTCCTTTTGTATCTGGATGCCCTTGATATTTTTCTAATTGCTATGGCAAGAATCCAGCACTGTGTTAAATAGTAGTGATGAGACAGGGTAGCATTGTCTTGTACCAGATTTTAGAGAAAATACTTCAGGTTTATCTCCACTAAGAAAAATATTTGCCATTGGGTTTTGGTAGACGGCCTTGACAATATTGAGAAAAATTCCTTCCATTCCCTTCTTGATGATAGTTTTTTATCACGAAAGTGTGTTGGACCTTATCCAATACTTTCTGTGCATCTATTGATATGATCATATGGGTTTTATTTTTACTTTTGTTGATATAAATTATTATATTGATTTATTTACATATGTTAAATTAACCTTGCATTTCTGGTATGAAACATACTTTATTGTGATGTATGACCTTATTGAAGAAGTGTTGGATACTATTTATCAGGAATTGTTGAAGATCTTTGCATCTGTGGTGATCAGAAATATTGTTATTTAGTATTCTTTTCTTTTCAGCATTTCTGTCAGGTTTTGATATCAGAGTGATGTTAGCTTCATAAAATCTAATTGGGGTTGTTCTAATTTCTTCAATTTAATGAAAGCCTTAAAATGATTGGTAATATTTCTTCTTGAAATGTTTGAAAGAATTTGTTAATGAATCTATTTGGAGCTGAGATTTTATTTTTGGGAAGACTTTTGATGACATTTTAATTTCCTCAGTAGTAGTGGGTATTTTAGAATGCTAGATCAGCCTGGTTTAACCATGGAATATTATGAGTCCAAGAATTTATCTATTTTTTTCAGATTCTCATGTTTCATGCCATTGAGTTTCTCAACTTAGTCTCTGATTACTCTTTGAATCTCTGCAGTATCTGTAGTAATCTCAATCTTTTCATTTCTAATCCAATTTATTAAATTTCTCTCTCTCCTTTTCTTTGAGTTTTGCTAGTCATTTTTCAATCTTACTTATTTTTTCAAAGAATCCACTCCACTTTTGCTTTTGTTGATCTTTATGATATTTTTTGTGTCCACTTCATTGCTTTCTGCTCTAAGCTTTGTTATTTCCTTTTGACTACCTATTTTTTGGTTCCTTTTGTTGATCATTTTATAATTTTATAAGCTGTGTCATTAGCAATTTATGTATGCTCCTTCTTCCTTCCTGATGTGTGCCTGCAAAGCTATAATTTTTCCTCTTAGCACCGCTTTTGCTGTTTCCCATAAATTCAAATAATTTGTGACTACATTGGCATGTGTTTCCAGAAATGTTTTGTTTTCTTCCTTTATTTTATCCTTGACCCTCTCATTTTTCAATAGTGAGCTATTTAATTTCCAGTTGTTAAAGTTTTCTTCTGTGTCCCTTTGTATGTCACTTCTAATTTCAGTGCACTGATATCTAAAAAGTAGTCATTACAATTTCTATCCTCTTAATTTTAAGTAGATATGTTTTATTGGCTAGCATCTACCTTAGATAATAACCCATTGCATTGAGAAGAATGTATATCCTGTTTCTGAGGATGGAGTGCCCTATATATCTACTAGGCCACTTTATTCTTTTTCTTTTTTCAGAGACAGTATATTTTTGTTAGGTTTCAGCCTGGTTAATCTATCAGGAGGTGACAGGGCAGTGTTAAATTCTCTCACTATTATTGTGTTGCTATTTATGTCTTCTTTAGGATTTCTCAACAATTGTATTAAATATCTTGCTGGTCCACTATTGGGTGTATATATGGTTAAGAGTATTATTTATTCATATTGTACATAGCACTTGATTATTGCAAAATGTTCATCTTTGTCTCATAACTTTTCTGAGTCTAAAGTTTATGTCATTTGATATTTATATGGCTACTCCAACTTTTATAAGGGAATTTTTTGCTTGGATGTTTTTCCTCCAACCTTTGATGTTGAGTCTATGTTTGTTCTGACTATTCAGATGTATTTCTTGTAGGCAGCAGAATTTTGGATCAGTTTTTGATCCATTTTCCACTCTGTCTCTCAAATGGTGCAGTTAGTCCATTGATTTTGAGATAGTTAATTGTTATGGTATTTAGTGTCATCTTTTTGAAGAAGTTTGGTGTGTCTATTGGTCTGTCTTGTTTTAGTGTAGACCTTTCTGTTTTTCTTTTAAGGCTTGTTTTGAATCTGTATAATTTCTGAGCTTTTATTTATCCATGAAGTTATGTATACTTCTTTCAAACCTGAAAGTAAGCCTGGCTGAGTGCAGTATTCTAGGTGAAGCATTCATTTAATTGATTTTTGTCACTATATCCCACCACTGCCTTTTGGCCTTAAGGATTTCTTATGACAGATCTGCTGTAAATCTTAAGGATGCTCATTTTAATGTAATTTACCTTTTTGATCTTGCCTCTTTCAGTATTCTATCTCTATCTGTAGGATTTGTCATTGTGACTAGGATGTGTCTTGGTGTGTTTTTCTTTCTGTCTCTTTTAGCTGGTACTCTTCGGGCATGAAAGATTTGGTTTTATGCACTCTATAGCTCTAGGAATTTCTTTGCAATGATGTCCTTGACTATTGATTATTCTTGTGGATTTTCTTCCTGGTTCTCTGGGGTTCCAATCATTCTTATGTTGTTTCTTTTGAGTTTATCAAAGACTTCTATTTTCATTTGGTCTCATTTTTTGAAGATTTTTTCCATTGTCTGATCGTTTGTTTTAAGACTCTTTTCCAATCTCTTCTGTTGCACGGAGTTGTTTTGCACCTTGTCTTCCAGCTCACTGATTGTGTGCTCAGTTACTATTACTTTGTTGGAGAGGATTTCTATTGAGGTTTTCAATTTATTTACTGAGTTTGTCAGACCTATTTTTCCAGTTTGGAGTTTTTTATTCTCTCTGTGTGGTCTGTTCAGCTTTACCTATGCTATCTTTGAGTTCTATGAACATCCTCCATAATTTTTCTCTAAACTCCTTATCTTAGAAGCTAACTAAGTGGTTGGCACTTTTCAGTTCATCAGAGCTGCCATCTTTCTTCTCTATGCATGGTTTTAACCCGCACTGTTTCCTCATTGTCACACTTCTAGTGTGGTTTTTTCCTATGTGTTATGGTTGGGTTCATTGGCTAGAAGATGCGCCTGGCTGCAAAGCAGAGCAGCCGCACCTCTGGCTCCCCCACTTTGTGGGCGAGAAGGCTACCTTGATGATGTAGTCGGGGACGTTTTTCACTTTGGGCTTTCAAGGCTGCATCCCAGAAGCAAGCAGGGAACTTGAAACTAAGCAGTTTTAAAACTAGCAAAGCAAGCAGCAGCCATTTAAAATTTCTTCTTTTTGCCAAGACACATAGCAGAAATCAGGCTCCTCTCTTCATGGGCAGACACCAACTAATTTGATGATGACATTGGAGACATTTTTCGCTGAGTCATTCATGACTGCATGTGGAGGCAAGCAGTGGACCGAAGCTAGGCAGGCACAAAGCAAGCAGTGGTTTTTCTGGAGTTATTTTTTAACACTGACAATAATGTAACAAACTATTACCTTTCATCTTATGAAGCATCCTAAATTTTTTTCAATTCCTATTTATTATTTCAATATGTAAACAAATAATTATTTCAACAAAATTTTTTAAATTAGAGCTATTGAATTCTACTTAATCAGTATTCTACTTAATGTATTTTTACATTGCTATATTCTATATATTATATATAGAATGTTTTCTATGCCTTTAAATCAACATTGGTGATCTCAAACACCTTTATAATTTCAGAAGAATAAAGAAGCAAAATTTATTGATACGTTGAATTTATCAAAATTTGTCAATTTATTACTTAAAACAAAACATTTTAAATGCATACAAATTCACATTATTTTTATCCCAATAAATTTTAATACAAATCTTTTAACTTAAAGAAGTTGTTTGTACAAATTCAAGAATGAAAATTAAAACTGACAGTATGGGATCCAATACAGTAATGTGTAGACTTTAAGTGGAGCTATTTACTCAGCCCATTGGAACAAACCATAGCCTCATACAAGTTGTACTAGATGTAACCTACTAAGCATGTGGCCACTTATGTGAGCAGAAGATAATTTCTTACACAGATAAGTTCAGAGACCTCCCTTGCAATGACAGTGACATAGGAAAGAAGTATATTGAGATTACAAGGAATCATGGTTAGGTAGCACAAAAACACATATTCTGTGTTTGAATACTGCAATTTTAAAAAATGAATCAGTACTAATTTTCTATTTAACCTGTCTTAAATAGATGTTCAGATTGAAAAATTTTAGGTTGTTCAATGATCTCAAAGAAACAGTAGATCTTCCAATAAAACACAAGTGCATAATAGAGCAGAAATGAGAAAAATAGAAACAGAAATGTCAGAAAAAAATCTTGAGAGGTGAAATAAAAAAATCCATTAATAGGCCTCATCAACAGAGTAACAACCTCTGAGTACTGAATCTGTGTACTCAAAGAAGAAATGTGGAAACTCTCCAGACAATAACAAAATATGAGAAAAAAAACCTCAAAATAAATGGCCAAATTAAAAGAAAATTCTGGTATAAATTCAATAGAAACACTATATGAATTGTTGGGTTAACAGAGAGACAGCTCTATGATGAAGCAACAGTTAAAAAACGTAATTTCTGAAAAGTTTCCAGAACTAATAAACACCTTAACATTCCAATAGTCAGGGCAAATACAGAGTCTCAACAGAGGTTGGAAGAGAATTATTTAAGCAAAAAACCCTCTTAACTTAACAATAAGGGAATGTCCACACTAATATCAGATAAAACTGAAAGCAATACATAGTAGTGGGATTCTTCAACACTACATTTTCACCTCACTATAGGTCAGCTAGATAACATTGAGTGACGAAATACTGGGTTTTAAAAAATAAATGAAAGAGAGGATGTTATATAGTGGTATATGATAAATATATATATATATATATATATATATATATATATATATATATATATATAACCATATACATGTGGATTTTTATTTCCCAAAAACCAAATACACAAATTTTTGTGTAATGGAACTTACTCTACAAAAGTTTATTTCTATAAATAAACTTCCAAAATAAACTTCCAAAAGTTTTGAGAATAGAAATTACACCAACGGGCCCGGAGAGATAGCACAGCGGCATTTGCCTTGCAAGCAGCCAATCCAGGACCAAAGGTGGTTGGTTTGAATCCCGGTGTCCCATATGGTCCCCAGTGCCTGCCAGGAGCTATTTCTGAGCAGATAGCCAGGAGGAACCCCTGAGCACCGCCGGGTGTGGCCCAAAAACCAAAAAAAAAAAAAAAAAAAAAAAAAGAAAGAAATTACACCAACTAACTTCTCAGACTAAGAAGCACTGAAAACAGATGATACTAACAAACATAAAAGAAGAAAAACAAATCAAACACCTGGAAACTAAATAACTTTTTACAATAAATAGGTCAATCAGAACAATCACTGTATCAAAATGGGAAACAAACTGAGAATTTTAATAGGTCAAAATGGGAATCAAAAATAATAACAAACAATTTCTGGAAACAAATAAAAATGAGGAAATGAGTTACCGGAATGTGTGTCAGAGAAAAATCTGTGTTAAGAGGAAATTTTATGGCTTGCAAGCATTCATCAGAGAGGAAGAAAGAGCCCACATAATCATTTTGACTGTATAAATTAAACTAAAAATGGCCAAAAAAAAAAAAAAAAAGAAAGAAAGAAAGAAAAGAAAAGAAACACAGAGCAGGTAAGAGGATAGCAGTTATAAATCTTAGAGAAAAAAAATAATGAACTGGAATCACACACACACACACACACACACACACACACAGAAACACACACAAATAGCCCAAAGGGTTAATTAAACCAAGAGTTGATTCTTTGAAAAGATAAACAAATTGGTAAGCCAATAGCAGGACTCACAAAGAAAAAGATAATATCCTCCCAAATTAAGCACAAACCAAAGTAGGAAAAAAAGTCACAAAAAATAATGCAGAAATTCAAAGTAACCATCAGAGATTACTTTGAGAACCTCTATGCCAGGAAACATAAAAACACAGAATAAAATGGATAAATTATTGTATTATTATTAACTTCAAAGTCAGAAACAAGTTGAGATGGAATACATGAACAGAATATCAATTTTGAATAAATTAGAATTGTAATCAAATATCTTTACAAAAGCAAAATTCCTAGCCTAGATGAGAAACCTTTCATACTTTAGAACCTACTGACAATTCTTCTCAGGCTCTTTCAGGAAATTTTGAAACAAAAAGTACTCATAAACTGTTTCTATGAAGCTAATATCAACTTAATACCAAATCAGACAGAGATACCATAATTAAAAAGAGAATTACACACCAATATCACTGATCAACACATATGTAGCAATCATTAACAAAATACTAGCAAATAAAATTCAAAATTGCCTCAAAAATTGTATACGATAAAAAAAGAAAGATTCATCCCACGGATGAGTGAGTCCACAACACAATCAACCTAATACAGTATATCAATAAAAGAATTAAAATTAAGGGGCCAGTGAGGTGGCGCTGAAGGTAAGGTGTCTGCCTTGCAAGCACTAGCCAAGGAAGGACTGCGGTTTGATCCCCCGGCTTCCCATATGATCCCCCCAAGCCAGGGGCAATTTCTGAGCGCTTAGCCAGGAGTAACCCCTGTGCATCAACCGGGGGTGGTCCTGAAGAAAAAAAAATTAAAATCGGATGGTTATCTATAGATGCAGAGAAAGCATTTGATAAGATCCAATACCCACTAATGATAAAAATGTCAACAAAATGGAAATCTAAGAAACTTTATTAATATAATTAAATCTCTTTGTCACAAGGCCACAAAAAATATACACAAGGGGAAAAACTAAAAGCCCTTTCTCTAAGATCAGCCATAAGAAAAATTGCTCAATTTCACCTTTGATAGTGATTATAGTACTGAAAGAATTTTCCATCACAACTATGCAAGAAAAATATATAACAAGTGCATACAAATAGGAAGTTAACTTCTTCCTATTTGTAGATATGATACTATACTTAGAAAAATCCTGAATACTCTACACCTGCTTCTAGAAACAATAAATTGCAAGAGTACCAGGATTCAAAATTAACATGCAAAGTACATAGCATTCCTATATAAAAATAATTAAAGGTAAATAACAGCAATTTTATAAAAATACCATTCCCTATTGTCTTTCAGAAAATAAAGTACATAGGAAATCAACAAAACTAGAAGTGGAAAACTTACACCAAGAAAATTACAAAACACAAGAAATGGAGACATATATAACATGCAAATGGATTGGGAGGATGAACTTATTAAAATAGCAACATACTCCAAGCATTATTCTGAGTCAACACCATTCTTATTAGGTTACCCATGAGTGTTTTTTTTTAAAAGAAATAAACCAAAAAAAATTTAAATCATTTGAAACAGTATACATCCACAAATAGCCAAAGCAATATCTAAACAGAAGAAGATGAGAGTATCAGTTTCCTCAAATTTAAACTGTAACACAAATTAGTAGTAACTGAAAAAGACAGACTCTCAGCTCAGGTGAATAGAATTAAATCACCTAAGACAAATCCCTAGTATTAGTTAAGTAAAAATGAAGTCATAAATGATTCCTATACATAGATGGACATGGACACTTTTAGGCTAAATGAAATGTCAGAGCGAGAAGACACAGAGTAGTCTCACTCATCTAGTATTGAAGAAAAATAAAAGACATTATTAAAAAAACACTTAGAGACAATAAATATGAAGGCTGGAAGAACCATACCTTGATATAAAGCTTGCACATAGAATGGTGAGTGCAGTTAGAAAATAACTACACTAACAACTATAATGACAATGGTATGAGTGAGACACAATGAGTGAGAAATAGAATGCCTTTCTCAAATACTGGCAGGACATGGAAGAAGAGGGAGTCGGGAGGCATTAGAGATGGGATAGTTACACTGGTGAAGGATTGTGTTCTTTTTTATAACTTAAACTCAACTACAAACATGCTTGTAATCATGGTGCTTAAATAAATTTATTATTTAATTAAAAATACTTGGATCTCTTTGACTTCTCCAGGATCTCTGTATCTCATCAGAATATAATAAAACATTATGTTATATTAAGAGGTAATTCAAAAGTAGTTACAAAAAACTGTAGATTGAAAAATTTAGAAACACATTTTGCAGTTAATTACTGAAAATGGTAAATTTTCTTTAAATTAAAAATTATGTTTAATTTAAGAACCTGGATTTATTGAGTTGCCTTCTGGATTTTGAATGTGTAGGTATTTTCTAGAGTTATAAATACTTATATTTATATCTATATTTATATAAATATTTAATAAAATACTTTGAATTCTGATCTGAAACCATAAAGTACATAGTAAAAAATATAGGTAGTACTCTCCATTACATTAAAGCTGAAGGCATGTTTAAGAATAAAATACCACTAAACAAGTATATGGAATCAAATATAAACAAAGATGACTACATTAAAGAGGTTCTGCATGTCATAAAAAGATAATGAAAGAATTTTTCTAATACAGAAAATGTTAGAGCTTAAGAAATTAAAGCACAATTTCTTTTAAAATATTATGCTGATCATTTTGATTAATTTTCATAGCTCTATATCTCATATAAAAGTTAATGCAACGTGATCAAAGGTTATCCTTTACTTATTCATAATTCATACAAAAATTTATCACAAGCATATAAAAATTTGTGATAGCATGTTTTTTATTATAGATTCAGTAAAAAATAAAACACTTATCATATATTTAGCTTTTTAACTATTTAATTTATACAGCTTACAAGAATTATAAATATTCTACAAAAACTGATATTTATGTGCTGAATATAATTTTATAAATGGGATGCTATTACATTAAATGCTAATATATTTGTTGTTGACATTTTATTCATAAAATATGCCACCATTAGACAATTTTATTACACTAATATTTGACATCTGATATCCAATGGTACTTCAGTAATAATGTGCTTATTTAGCCCTAAGCTATATATATTAAATATTCTTGTAACTAAATGGTTAATATATAAAGCAAGAATAATGTTGGATTATCTTGATATCTTATTTGTGATGTTAAAAAAGTACACTAGCAATAAATGAATGAATCAAAAGGAGACAAGGTTAGATGAAATATATGAGTAGCAAAGGACATAAAATTTAAGTATTATAAAACATAAATCAAACGTGAATTAGGTATTTATTCTAAAGGAAAGTTACAAGAAGGAGAAAGTAAGGGAAAGAAGTTAATGTAATTGTGTTAATGTAATTGATGAGAGTAAGAAACAGCAAAAGAGAGTGTTGAGGAAAAAAGAAAGGGAAGGAAGGAAGGAGGGAGGGAGGGAAGGAAGAAAGGAAAGGAGCGAAGGAAGGAGGAAAGAAGGAGGGAAGGAGGGAAGGAAGGAAGGAAGAGGAAGAGAAGGAAGGAGAAAAGAAAGGGGAGGGAAGGAGGGAACGAAGGAGGGAAGGAACAAAGGAGGGAGGGAAGGGGAAGGAAGGAGGAAAGGTACAAAGGAAGGAGGGAAGGGGGTAAGGAAGGAGGAAAGGAAGAAGAGAAGGAATTGAAGAAAGGAGGGAAGGAAGGAGTGAGGGAAGGAGAGAAGGAAGAAGGAAAGGAAGGGGAAAAGGAAGAGGGAAGGAGTATAGGAAGGAGGGAAGGAAGGAGCGAAGGAAGGAGGAAAGAAGGGAGCGAAGGAATGAGGGAAGAAGAAAGAAAGGAAAGAAGGGAAGGAAGGAGGGAAGAAAGGAGGAAAGTAAGGAAGGAGAAAAGAAAGGAGGCAAGGAATGTAGGAAGGAGAGAAGCGGGAGGGAAGGAGAGCGGGAAGGAGGGAAGAAAGGGGAAAAGGAAGGAGAGAAGGATCAAAGGAAGGAAGGAAGAGGAAGGGAAGGAAGAAAAGAAAGAAAAAGGGAGGGAAGGAAAAGTGAGGGAGGGAAGGGGGAATGAAGGAAGAAAGGAAGGTGGAAAGGAAGGAGGGAAGGAAAGAAGGCAGAATAGAGGGAGGGAAGAAAGGAAGGAGGGAAGGAAGGAGAGAAGGAAAGAAGGCAGGACAGAGGGAGGAAAGGAAGGAGGGAGGAAGAAGGGATGAAGGGAAGGAAGGAGAGAGGGAAGAAAAAAAAAGGGAAGGAAGGAAGGAGGGAAAAAAGAAGGAAAGGAAAAAGGAGGGAAGAAATGAGAGAGGAAAGAAAGAAGGAGGGAAGGAAGAAAGCAAGCAAAAAAGGAAGGAGTGGAGGAAGGAAGAAGAGAAGGAAGGAGGGAGGGAAGTAGGGTAGGAAGGAAGGAATGGGGAAGGAAGGAAGAAAGCAAGGTAGGAAGGAAGGATGGAGCAAAGGAAAGAAGGAGGGAAGAAGGGAAGAATGGAAAGAGGGAAGAAAGGAGTGTAGGGAGGAAGGAAAGAAGGAGGAAAGGAAGGAAGGAGGGAGGGAAGGCAGGAAGAAGGGAATTAAGGAGGTTAGGAAGGAAGAAAGGAGGGAAGAAAGGAAGGAGGAGAGAGAGAATGAGGAAAGAGGGAAGGAAGGAGGGTCGGAAGGAAGAAAGGAGGGAAAAAGGAAGGAGGGAGAGAAGAAGGAAAGAGGAAAGGAAGGAGGGTAGGAAGTAAGAAAGGTGGGAAGGAAGGAGGGTTGGAAAGAGGGAAGGATGGAAGGAAGGAAGAAAGGAAGAAGGGAAGGAAGAAAGGAAAAAAGGAAGGAGGGAAAGAAAAAGGAGGAAGAGAAGTAGGGAAGGAGAGGAGGAATGAAGGAGGGTGGGAATGAAGAAAGGAGGGAAGGAAGGTGGAAGGGAAGGTATGTAGGAAAGAAGGAAGGAGTGAGGGAGCAAAGGAAGGAATGAAGGAATATTTGTAGTTGTCAATAAGTATAGTAAAGGGCCGGAGAGATAGCATGGAGGTAAGGCATTTGCCTTTCATGCAGAAGGTCATCGGTTCGAATCCCGGCGTCCCATATGGTCCCCCGTGCTTGCCAGGAGCAATTTCTGAGCATGGAGCCAGGAGTAACCCCTGAGCACAGCCGGGTGAGACCCAAAAACCAAAAAAAAAAAAAAATAAATAAGTATAGTAAAAAGTTTTTATGACTAGAAATTTATAATCAAATAATTATGATTAATTATACAAGTCAAAAATAAATAGAATTTTTTGGTATATTTTCATATTTCCCTAAAATAAATGATGATAAATACATTTTCATACACCTACTGGTCATCCATTTTGATGGAATAAAAATGTCTAAATTAATTGTGGCATAATTTTTTGATTAATAAAATTTCAGTATCATAAATATATTAGCATTTAATTTTAATAGTATCTCATTTTATATAAATGAAATAATTTATAATTTTACTCAGCACATAAATATCATTTTTTGCAGAATGAGATATATAATTTTTGTAAACAATATAAATTAACAGTTGAAAAATCAAATATTTGAGGTTTTGTTTTTTAATAAGCCTATATCAGAAAAAAACATGCTATCAAAAATTTTCCTTATGCTTATAATAAATAATTTTGTATGAATTATGAATAATTAAAGGATCACCTTTGATCATATTGCATTAACTTTTTACAAGAGAAAATAGAGCCATTAAAATTAATTGAAATGATCAGCATAACATTTTAAAAGAAACATGTGCTTTAATTTGTTAAGCTCTAACCTTTTCTGTATTAGAAAAATACTTTGACACAAACACTTTACAAATGCCAGCAGAAAATCTATACTCCATTTTTTCACATTGGTTTTGTGACATTGTGTTTGCTGATATTCGACAAGGGATAAGTCAGGATTGATTTCTTCTCTACTGCTCTTTTCTGTTGTATTATAGAAAATTAAAAGAATTAAATGAAA
The DNA here is from genome assembly GCF_024139225.1 of Suncus etruscus. Lineage (NCBI taxonomy): Eukaryota > Metazoa > Chordata > Mammalia > Eulipotyphla > Soricidae > Suncus > Suncus etruscus. Next base: position 73,087,487 of record NC_064851.1, on the reverse strand, counting down.
TGAGTCTCTCACAACCTCGTAGTCACTCAAGTGAGAAAATCTACAATAGGCAAACTTATCTGCACTCTGGCTGTTAAAGGTCAAGAGAAAAGTTAAGAATGCTGTATCCATTTAAATTAACGAATTAATAAAATTTTAAAGTTTGTGAGAAAAATATTTGCTGCATACATATTTTATAAAATGGCTTTAAAATAAAAATGTTTTATGTGTATTAGATACTCTAAATCCACTTGCAAATTTTCTCTAGATGTATAAGAAGTTGAATATGCATTTCTTGTCTAGAGTAATCAGTTTCAGCTATCACTTTCATGAGTGTGTGCTATAAGGGGATAAGTTGACACGCATGGCATTCTTTCACTAAGAGTAGTGCAAACCACAATATCAAAAGTCAAAAGAGAGAGAGAGAGTGAGAGAAAGATATATAGAGAAAAGTAAATTGCCTGACCCAGAGGCAGGTAGAAGAAGGGTGAATGGAAGAGAAATTTTTAGGGAGGATAAGAGGGAAACTGGATGGGGTGATTGGCGGTGAGAAATGTGCACTAGTGAAGGTTGTTGAATATTGTATAACTGTAACTCAATCATAAACAATTTTATCTGTGGGAAAAACTGTATTATGAACAACCTTATAACCATGGTATTTAAATAAATTTTAAAATATAAGTTAAAGACATCACTGCAGAAGGTCATACAAGAGCTAAATTAACAAGGAAGCTTCAGATATATTTTATTGACGATAAATCCAATTTTTTAAATGTGTAGTTAAATATCCACTAGTTCCCTGAGCAGAGTCACGTTAGTAAAGCCTAATTTTCTGTGATCTGTCTCTGCAGCCACATTCTTTTACTCTTCATAAATGTGCATGAGAACAAAGGGATCTTTTGAAGGGACTAATCCTTAGAAAGAACAACAGGATAAGAGTTCCTTTCTCTCCACATCCCCTCCAACACTGCTTGTTCTCATTCTTTGTGATCTGTGCCAATCTCTGTGGTGTGAGGTGGTACCTAATAGTTGTTTAAATTTGCATCTCCCTGATGATTAGTGATGTGGAGCATTTTTTTATGTGTCTTTTAGCCATTTGTATTTCTTCTTTGTCAAAGTGTCTGTCCATTTCTTCTCCCCATTTTTTGATGGGATTAGATGTTTTTTTTTCTTGTAAAGTTGTCAGTGCCTTGTATATTTTGGAGATTAGTCCCTTGTCTGATAGGTATTGGGTGAATAGCTTCTCCCACTTAGTGGGGGGCTTTTGTATCCTGGGCGCTATTTCCTTTGAGGTTCAGAAGCTTCTCAGCTTAATATATTCCCATCTGTTAATCTGCTTTCACTTGCTTGGAGAGTGCAGTTTCCTCCTTGAAGATGCCTGTAGTCTCAATGTCCTGGAGTGTTTTGCCTACGTGTTGTTCTATATATCTTATGGTTTCGGGTTTGATATCAAGGTCTTTAATCCCTTTGGATTTTACTTCATACATGATGTTAACTGGGTGTCTAAGTTCAATTTTTTGCAAGTGGCTAGCCAGTTGTGCCAACACCACTTGTTGAAGAGGCTTTCTTTGCTCCATTTAGGATTTCTTGCTCCTTTATCAAAAATTAGGTGATTGTATATCTGGGGAACATTCTCTGAGTATTGAAGCCTATTCCACTGATCTGAGGGCCTGTCTTTATTCCAATCCCATGCTGTGTTGATAACTATTGCTTTGTAGTAAAGTTTAAAGTTGGGGAAAGTAATTCCTCCCATATTCTTTTTCCCAATGATTGCTTTAACTAACTCTAGGGTGTTTATTGTTCCAAATAAATTTTAAAAGCGCCTGATCCACTTCTTTGAAGAATGTCATGGGTATCTTTAGAGGGATTGCATTAAATCTGTACAATGCTTTGGGGACTATTGCCATTTTAATTATGTTAATCCTGCCAATCCATGAGCAGGGTATGTGTTCAAATTTCCATGTGTCCTTCTTATTTCTTGGAGCAGAGTTTTATACTTTTCTTTGTATAGGTCCTTCACATTTTTAGTCAAGTTTATACCAAAATATTTGAATTTGTGTGGCACTACTGTAAATGGGAATGTTTAATTAATGTCCATTTCTTCCTTATTACTATTGGTGTATAGAAAGGATGTGGAGAGAAAGGAACTCTTATCCACTGCTGGTGGGAATGCCGTCTAGTTCAACATTTATGGAAAGTGATATGGCGATTCCTCCAAAAACTGGAAATCGAGCTCCCATACGATCCAGCTTTACTTCTCCTAGGAATTACCCTAGAAACACAAAAATACAATACAAAAATCCCTTTCTACACCTATATTCATTGCAGCACTATTTACCATAGCAAGACTCTGGAAATAGTCAAGATACTCTTCACAGACGAATGGCTAAAGAAACAGTGGTACATATACACAATGGAATATTATGCAGCTGTCAGGAGAGATGAAGTCATGAAAATTTCCTATACATGGATGTACATGGAATCTGTTATGCTGAGTGAAATAAGTCAGAGAGAGAGAAAGATGCAGAATGGTCTCACTCACCTATGGGTTTTAAGAAAAATGAAAACATTCTTGCAATAATAATTTTCAGACACAAAAGAGAGAGGGTTGGAAGTTACAGCTCATCTCATGAAGCCCACTACAGATAGGGATGAGTTTAGTTAGAGCAATAACTACATTGTGAACTATCCTAATAATGAGAATGTATGAGGGAAATAGAAAGAATGCCTAGAGTACAGGCGTGTGTTTGGTGGGGAGGACGGACATTTGGGACTTTGGTGATGGGAATGTTGCACTGGTGATGAGTGGTGTTCTTTACATGACTGAAACCCAAACACAATCATGTATGTAATCAAGGTATTTAAATAAAAAAAGAAAGAACAACAGGAGTTATCATTTGCTATTTATTATTACCAAGATTATAGATATACATTTTGTTTTTTAATCTTAAGATAAAAAATCAAGTTAGATATAACTTTCATCAATCATTTCTAATTCTAATATATTATAGAATACCATTAGACTCTTTTACATGAGGGTTCTTTAGATAGTTTTAAAAATGCCACTTTTTATGAATTCTTATACTGGCTAAATCACTTGCCTTGCATGCAGCTGACTCAAGTTTAAGTCATGTACTATATATGATCCCCTGAGCCCCACTAGGCATGATCCTTGGAGTAAGCATAATCACTGGGTGAGATCCTTAGAGCTTGCAATAAGTCCTGAGCACTGCTAAATATGGACCAAACACCTTATACATATATAATTATTTTAAATTTGCTTTTGGAAAATTTTATCTATGGTAAATTTGAGCAGAATATGTGTCATCAGCTGCCCATGTTCCGTATGAGTGGCAATGAGACTCACACTTTCAATGGAACACAAAGGACACAGCTATACCAGCAGAACAGTGTAGTGAGTCACCCCATCCACCAAGAGTGGCAACAAAGTTTGTGTGCCTCAACCAACAAAAGGGGACCTTGCTAAACCAAAAGTCTAGCAAGCTGCTACCAACCCCACAAAATGCAGAGAGGTATATACCCCCCAACTGCCCAAAAGCGACCCAGTGATATCTGCATAAGAGAAGAATGCAATTGCTCTGTTCCATGCCAGTGCATATCTTCTAGTCAATGAAGTCCAGCACAATAGGGATAAAACAACAAAATGCAAAGGATACAATGGGGAAACAACATAGAAAATCACTATGCTAGGACAATGAAGATGGTAGTTATGATGACACAACAAGTACCAACCAACTAGATTGTTTCTCTGATAAGGGCTTAAGAAAGAAAATGTGAAAGATGTTTAAAGATGGTTATAAGAGGTAGAGATATGCATTTTTTTATGAATAAAGGGATGTTATGCCAAGAAGAAATCACACTTCTTAAGATCTAGGCACCCAATGATGAACAAGAGAAGACCTATTACTACTGATAAATTTGAAAAAAGGCATAATAGCAACATAATATAAGTGGGAGACTTCAACACCATCTTGTTGTCCCTTGATAGTTCAACAAGGCTAAAACTTAACAATTATATACTGGCTCTGAAGAAAGAAAGAGAAGAAGCTTAGTAGATATAGAGGCCTTTATTTCCAGGAAAATGAATACCCATTCTTTTTCTACGCACATGGGACATTCTGTAATATAGTCAACATACTGGGCTATAAAAATACCTTTATAAAAGCACAAAGATAGAAACTATTTCTACTATCTTTTCAAACCATGATGCACTGAGCATAGAAGTTAATTACAAATAGACATGAATAAATAACTATAAAATCTGTGATTTAAAAAACTCACTACTAAAAACCAGTGGGTCAGAGATGAAATCAAAGAGAAAATCAAGAGTTCTGAAACAACATATGAGTGCCTAAAGAAACTGTGGTACATAGATACAATGGAATACTATGCAGCCATAGGGTAAAATTAAGTAATGAAATTTTTCTACACATGATGGATATGGAAACTATTATACAAAGTGAAATAAGTCAGAGGGAGAGAGATAAACACAGAATAGTCTCACTTATCTATGGAATTTAAGAAAAAAAGACATTATTGTAATAATAACCAGAGACAATAGAGATGAGGACTGGAAGGACTGGCCTATGATATGAAGCTTACACAAAGAGTGGTGAGTGCAGTTAGAGAAATAACTATACTAACAATTATCATGACAATGGTAGTGAGTCAGAAAAATAGAATGACTATCTCAAATACAGGCAGGGGGTGGGAGTGGAGAGAAATGGGAGGTATTGGTGGTGGGAATGCTGCACTGGTAAAGGGGTTGTACTTTTCTATTACCGAAACCCAACTACAAACATGTTTGCAATCATGGTGCTTAATTAAAGCTATTATAGAAAAATGAGTTCTGTAAACAAATGAGAATAAAGAATCAAATTATCAAAATTTTGGGGAGAGACAAAAAGCAGTATTATGAGCACTATTATGAAAATTTATAGATTCACAAGCATTCATCAGAAGTAAGGAAAGGACTACATAAATTATTTAATGGCATAGCTTAAAAAATTGGAAAAGGGGCTGTAGTGGTGGTGTAGGGGTAGGTCATTTGCCTTGAATGTGGCTAACCTAGGGACTGTGTTTCAGTCCCCCTGTGTTCCATATGGTCCTCCATGCCAGGAGCAATTTCTGAATGCATAGCCAGAGTAACTCCTGAGCATGACTGGGTGTGGCCCAAAAACCAACCAAACAAAAAAGACATTGGAAAAAGAGCAACAAGATGAGCTGAAATTAGATAGACAGAGGGACAAAATAAAACATAGAGGAGAAATTAGTGAAATGAACTCCTAAAAATATAATCAAAAGATCAGTGAAAGCAAGAGTTGGTTACTTGAAAAAAATAAACAGAATTCATTAGCAAGACTCACAAAAAAGTGAGAGCAAGAAATTTAATAAGCAGAATCAGAAGTGAAAATGGAGATGCCACTACAGACATACAGAAATTCAAAATGTTATCAGAGATTACTTTAATATATTTTTGCCACAAAACAAGGAAACTTGGGAGAAGTTGATAAATTCTTGAACTCCTACAATCTTCCAAATTTGAACAAAAATGATCTGGAATACCTGATGAGACCTATCACTACTGAGGAATTTGAACTAGGTGACCTTTTCCAACCTTCAAAGAAAATCTACTACTAATCCTCTTTAAGCTCTTCCAGGAAATTGAAAAAAACAAATACATTCCCAAATCATATCTATGAAGTTAAAATCACTCTGATACTAAAATAAGAAAGATACCACAAAAAAGAGAACTATAGACCCATTTCCTTGACGAAATCAGATGCAAAGATCCTCAACAAAATACTAGCAAATAGAATCTGAAAACTCTTCAAGAAGCATATTCACTGTTACCAAATACAATCCATTCCAGAGATGCAAGCATGGTTTAATGTAATCAAGTCAATCAATATAATATACTATATTAATAAAATTAAAATGTATTATATCAATAGATGCTGAGAATACATTTGATAAGTACCGATGTTCATTAATGATAAAAACTCTCAACAAGATGGTAATTAAAGTAATTTTCCTCAATATTGTTAAAGCCATTTATCACAAACCCATTGAAAGCATACTGAAAATGAAAAAACTAAGAACCTTTTCACTAATATCTGGCACAAGGTAAGTATGCCCTATCTCAGCTTTTATTCAATATAATACTGGAAGTACTTTTCATACATATTAGGCAAGAAAATACAAGAAGGACATCAACATTGAAAAGGAAGAAGTGAAGTTCTTGCTGCTTGTACATGCCATCATACTGTATCAAGAAAATCCTAAAGATTGCACAAAAAATCTAGAAGCAATAGATTTTTATAGTAAAGTATTAGGCTCCAAAGATAGTACACACAAATTTATGACTTTTCTATATACAAATTTTGAAAGAGAAAAAACACAGATTAAAATAATCCAATTCTCAATTGTGCATCTGAAATGAAGTACCTTGAAATCAACCTAACTAAAGAGGACAAAAGCTATATAAGTAAAACCAGAAAACACTAATTCAAGAAATAAATGAAGACATGAGAAAGTGGCAATATATACCCTGCCAATGGATTAGGAGGATGAACATAATTAAAATACCATTATATTCCAAAGCATGTACAGATTTATTGCAATCACTATAAAAATTACAATAGGGGCTGGAGCGGTGGTGCTAGAGGTAAGGCATCTGCCTTGCAAGCTCTAGTGTAGGATGAGCCATGCTTTGATCCCCTGGCATCCCATATAGTCCTCCAAACCAGGACCACATAGCCAGGAGTAACCCCTGAGCATCAATAGGTGTGGCTCAAAGACAACAAAAACAACAACAATAACAACAAAACCAAAAAATTTGCAACGGCACTTTTTAAATAAGTGAATGAGATGCTCTTGAAATTTATGTGGACAAAAAACTTGCACAAATAGCTAAAGCTATCCTTGGCCAAATGAAGATGGGAGGAATCACTTTCCTTAACATTAAATGGTAATATAAAGCAGTAGTCATTAAAATAGCATGATATCAGAGTAAAGACAAATTCTTAGACCAATAGAATAGATTTGAATATTCAGGCTTATACCCACAGGTTTACAATGTATTTATTTTTAATAAAGAATCAAGAAGTGGGGCCGGGAAGGTGGCGCTAGAGGTAAGGTGTTTGCCTTACAAGCGCTAGCGTAGGACGGACCGCGGTTATATCCCCCGGCGTCCCATATGGTCTCCCCAAGCCAGTGCCGATTTCTGAGCTCATAGCCAGGAGTAACCCCTGAGCATCAAACGGGTGTGGCCCAAAAACTAAAAAAAAAAAAAAAAGAATCAAGAAGTACAGGGGCCGTAGCAACGGCACAGCAGTAGGCCATTTGTCTCGCATGTGGCTGACCCATGATGGACCACGGTTCGATCACCCGACTTCCCATATGGTCTCTCAAGCCAGGAGCGATTTCTGAATTCAGAGACAGGAGTAAACACTGAGCGTCATTGGGTGTGGCTCAAAATTAATAATAATAATAATAATAATAATAATAATAATAATAATAATAATAATAATAATAAAAGGAGAGAATCAAGAAGTACAAAGTGGAGCAAGAAAAATTTTCTCCAATAAGTGGTGCTGGAAAAACTGGTCAACTACAAACAAAAAACCCCAATCAAATTCTCCTTAACACCATGCACAAAGATCAAGTCCAAATAGATTAAAGGCTTTAATATCAGACCAGAAACCATAAGATATATTGAGGAAAATACAGTTTTCTTCAATGATATAGTAACATTGTCTAATCAAGTGGAAACAGATATACAAAGGACTTCATTAAACTGAGATGCTTCTGCATGTCAAATGAAATAGTAATATGAATAAAAAGCCTACCCATAAAATGGTAGAAAATATTTATTCAACACCCATTAGATAAGGGATTAATATCTAAGATATACAAGGCACTGATTGAATGTGGCAAGAAAAAATCTAATGCCATCCAAAAATGTGTGAAGAAATGAGCAAACACTTCCTCAAAGAAGAAATATAGATGGACAAAAGGCACATGAAAAAATACTCCACATCACTAATTATCAGTAAAATGCAAAACAAAACAACAATAAGTTATTACCTCACACCACAGAGATTGGCACGCATCATAACAAACAACAACAGCAAGAACAACCAGTGCTGGCGTGAATGTGGGGAAAGGACGCTCACTGCTGGTGGGAATTTATCTAGTCTGGCCTTTCTAGAAAACAATGTGGATATTCTTGAAAAAGATATTGAACTTTCATATGATCCAGTAATAGAACTCCTGGGATATACCCCAGGCACACAAAATCACAATACAAAAATAACCTCTGAATTCTTATGTTCATTGCATCAGTATTTACAATAGCCTGAATCCAGAAACAACCCAGGTGCCTGAGAACAAATGAATGGCTAAATAAACATGGTATATCTACACAAAGGAATACTATGCAGCTGTTAGGAAAAATGAAGTCATGAAATTTCCTTGTACATGAATTATATGGAGATTATTATGCTGAGTAAAATGAGTCAGAGAGAAAGAGACATTGAATAATTTCACTCATTTGTGGAATATAAAAAACAGAGACTCTGCTGGGCCCCTTAAGCTTGGCAGACAATTTGGGGCTTCCCCTGGCTTGCTTCAACCTGGGAACTTTGATCTTCTCTGGCATTCATCCCCTGACGGTGTGCCTCGGCTGAGGTGTGTCTTTCTGGGACAGAGTTGTGGATCAGACAGACACTGCTGGGTCCCTTTAGCTCGGCAGACATTTTGGGGCTTCCCCCGGCTTGCTTCAACCTGTGAACTTGGATCTTCTCTGGCATTCATCCCCTGATGGCTTGCCTCGACTGAGGTGAGTTTTTCCGGGCCAGAGTTGCAGATAAAGCTGACTCTGCTGGCCCCCTTAAGCCCACCTATATGGGGTTGAAGCAAAGGAGCACTCCACCTAGCCAATGAATACCACCACAACACGTAGAAAAACCCACAGCATAAGATGTGACATCAGCTATAGAGACTGAAGATGGAAATGCTGATGACCCAACAATGGCCAAATACCTAAGCAGTCTTTCAGAAATGGAGTTTAGAGAAGAAATATGGAGGATGCTCACAGAACTCAAAGAAAGTATAGATCAGAACACTGAAAAAATCAAGAGAATATGAAGATAGAAATCAGAAAACTCCAAACTGAAATATCAGGTCAAATAACAGGTCTGAAAAACTCAGTAGACAAATTGAAGAACATAATGGATGAGCTTTCCAACAGGTTAAAAGCAGATGAGGATACAAATAGTGCGCTGGAAGATATGATGCATAACAACTTTACACAGCAGAAGAGATTTGAAAAAAGCCTTAAATCAAAGGATCAGACAATGGAAAAATTATTCAAAGAATGGGAACAGATAAAAATAGAAGTCTTTGATAAGCTCAACAGAAACAAATTTAGAATCATTGGAGTCCCAGAGACCCAAGAAGAAAATCTCCAGGAAGAATCAACAGTCAAGAACATCATCACAGAGAAACTACCAGAGCTAAAGAAAACATGTGACCAAATCCTGCATGCCCGAAGAGTACCAGCTAAAAAGGACCCCAGGAGAAACACCCAAGACACATCCTAGTCACAATGATGAATCCCACAGATAGATATAGAATACTGCAAGCAGCAAGATCAAAAAGGGAAATTACATTCCAGGTAGCATCCTTGAAATTTACAGCAGACCTGTCACCAGAAACACTCAAGGCCAGAAGGCAGTGGTGGGATATAGTGACAAAACTCAATGAAGTAAATGCTTCAACAAGAATACTGCACCCAGCAAAACTCACTTTCAGGTTTGAAGGAAGTATAGATGGCTTCACAGATAAACAGCAGCTCAAAAACTTTACAGACTCAAAGCCAGTCTTAAAAGAAAAACTGAAAGATCTATTCTAAAGACAATACAGAACAAAAAACACACCAAACTTCTACACAAAGATGGCAATAAATCCCATGACAATTATTTCTCTCAATATCAATGGACTAAATGCACCCGTTTAGAGGCACAGAGTGGCAAAATGGATTAAAAAACTGAAGCCAACCTTCTGCTGGCTACAAGAAACACACCTGAATAGTCAGAATAAACATAGACTCAAAAATCAAAGGCTGGAGGAAAATCATTCAAGCCAACAACACCTTAAAAAAGCAGGGGTGGCCATGCTACTATCAGATGACAAACTTTATACTCAGAAAAGTTATAAGGGTCAAAGTTGGATATTATGTACTAATCAAGGGATATATACAGCAGGAAGTGACCACTCTCCTAAACATATACGCACCCAATGAGGGACCAGCAAATTATTTAATACAATTGTTGACAAATCTGAAAAAGGATATAAATAATAACACAATAATTGTGGGAGACCTCAACACAAACTTGTCAACACTTGATAGGTCAACCAAATTGAAACCCAACAAAAAATACTAGTCAAAGTTGGATATTATGTACTAATCAAGGGATATATACAGCAGGAAGTGACCACTCTCCTAAACATATACGCACCCAATGAGGGACCAGCAAATTATTTAATACAATTGTTGACAAATCTGAAAAAGGATATAAATAATAACACAATAATTGTGGGAGACCTCAACACAAACTTGTCAACACTTGATAGGTCAACCAAATTGAAACCCAACAAAAATATCCTCAGAAACCTGGATACACATTCTTTTCCAATGTACATGGGTTATTCTCCAGGATAGACCACATGCTGGCACATAAAACATACCTCCATAAAATCAAGAAGATAGAAATTTTGCAGGCTACCTTTGCTGACTGCAAGGCTCTGAAGTTAGATGTGAACTACAAAGGGACACAGAAGAAAAAATTTAACACCTGGAAAATAAACAGTCTACTACTGAACAACCAGTGGGTCCGAGATGAAATCAAAGAAGAAATAAAAAATTTCCTGGAAACAAACGACAATGAAAACACAAAGTATTAGAACCTATGGGATACAGCAAAAGCTGTACTGAGAGAAAAATTTATAGCTTTGCAAGCACACATCAGGAAGGAAGAAGGAGCATACATGAATACTTAATGATGCAGCATATAGAAATAGAAAATGATCAACACAAGAAACTAAAAATAGGGAGATAGAAGGAAATAACAAAACTGAGAGCAGAAATCAATGAAATGGAAACCCAAAAAACAATCTGAAAGATCAACGAAAGCAGAAATTGGTTTTTTGAAAAAATATACAAGATTAATAGACCATTGGCAAAACTCACAAAGCAAAAGAGAGAAAATTGATAATGCATATTAGAAATGAAAATGGGGAGATCACTACAGATACTGCAGAGATTCAAAGGGTATTCAGAGAATACTTTGAGAAAGTCTATGTCACTAAATATGAGAACCTGGACAAAAAGGATAAATTTCTGAACTCATATAAACTCCCACAGTTGAATAAAGAACCTGTAGCCTATCTAAATACCCCCATCACTATTGAGAAAATTAAAACCATAATCAAAAATTTGCCCAAAAACAAAAGCCCAGGCCCTGATGGATTCATGAATGAATTTTTTCAAACCTTTCAAGAGGAACTACTACCAATCTTGGCCAGGCTCTTTTATAAAATTGAAAAAACAGAAACACTTCCAAATAGCTTTTATGAAGCCAACATCACCTTAATACCAAAACCAGATAGAGATGCTGCCAAAAAAGAAAATTACAGACCAATATCCCTGATGAACACAGATGCAAATATCCTCAACAAAATCCTGGTGAACAGGATCCAGTGCCTCATCAAGAATATCATTCACTTTGATCAAGTAGGTTTCATCCCAGGAATGCAAGGATAGTTTAACATTCATAAATCTATCAACATAATACACAACATAAACAACAAAAAAAAAATAAAATCACATGGTCATATCAATAGATGCAGAAAAAGCATTTGATAAGGTTCAACACCCATTCTTGATCAAAACTCTCAGCAAGATGGGAAAGGAACCTTTCTCAGTATAGTTAAGGCCATCTACCACAACAAGCCAGTGGCAAATATTATCCTCAATGGAGAAAAATTTAAAGCCTTTCCTCTAAATTCTGGTATAAGACAAGGCTGTCCTCTCTCACCACTCCTATTCAACATAGTACTTGAAGTACTTGCTATAGCGATTAGGCAAGAAAAAGATATCAAGGGAATTCAGATAGGAAAGAAAGAAGTCAAGCTCTCACCGTTTGTAGATGACATGATACTTTACTTAGAAAACCCTAAAGACTCTACCAAAAAGCTTCTAGAAATAATAGATTCATATAGCAAAGTGGCAAGCTACAAAATTAACACACAAAAATCAATGGCCTTTTTATACACTAATAATGGTAGGGAAGAAATGGACATTAAGAGAACAATCCCATTCACATTAGTGCCACACAAACTCAAATATCTTGGAGTCAACCTGACTAAAGATGTGAAGGATTTATACAAAGAAAACTATAAAACACTGCTCCAAGAAATAAGAGAGGACACATGGAAATAGAAACACATACACTGCTCATGGATTGGCAGGATCAACATCATTAAAATAGCCATAGTTCCAAACGCATTGTACAGATTTAATGCAATTCCTCTAAAGATACCCATGACATTCTTCAAAACAGTGGATCAAACACTTCTGAAATTCATTTGGAACAATAAACAACCTCAAATAGCTAAAGCACTCCTTGGGAAAAGGAATATGGGAGGCATTACTTTCACCAATTTAAGCTGTATTACAAAGCAATTATTATAAAAACAGCATGGTATTGGAATAAAGACAGACCCTCAGATCAGTGGAATAGGCTTGAGTACTCAGAGAATGTTCCTCAGACATATAACCACCTAGTTTTTGATAAAGGAGCAAGAAACCCTAAATGGAGCAAGGAAAGCCTATTCAACAAGTGGTGTTGGCACAACTGGTTAGCCACTTGCAAAAAGCGAACTCAACTAGCACCATGTACGAAGGTAAAATCCAAATGGATTAAAGAACTTGATATCAGATCTGAAACTATAAGGTATATAGAACAACATGTAGGTGAAACACTGCAGACATTGAGACTAAAGGCATCTTTAAGGAGGAGGCAGCACTCTCCAAACAAGTAGAAGCAGAGATAAACAGATGGGACTATATTAAGCTGAGAAGCTTCTGCATCTCAAAGGAGATAGTGCCCAGAATACAAAGGACACCCACTGAGTGGGAGAAAATATTCACCCAATACTCATCAGATAAAGGACTAATATCCAAAGTTTACAAGTTACTGACAGAACTATACAAGAAAAAAACATGTAAGCCCATCAAAAATGGGGAGAAGAAATGAACAGACACTTTGAAAAAGAAGAAAGGCAAATGGCCAAAGGCACATGAAAAGATGCTCAACATCACTAATCGTCAGGGAGATGCAAGTCAAAACTACTATGAGGTATCACCTCATGCCACTGAGATTGGCACACATCACAAAAAAGGAAAACAAGCAGTGTTGGCAGGGATGTGGAGAGAAAGGGACTCTTTTTCACTGCTGGTGGAAATGTTGTCTAGTACAACCTTTATGGAAAGCAATATAGAGATTCCTTCACAAACTGGAAATTGAGCTTCCATACGATCCAGCTATACCAATCCTAGGAATATACCCAAGGAACACAAAAATACAATATAAAAATCCCTTCCTTACACCTATATTCATTGCAGCGCTATTTACAATAGCCAGACTCTGGAAACAACCAAGATGCCCTTCAACAGATGAGTTGCTAAAGAAACTGTGGTACAGGGGCTGGAGAGATAGCATGGAGGTAGGGCGTTTGCCTTTCATGCAGGAGGTCATCGGTTCAAATCCCGGCACCCCATATGGTCCCCTGTGCCTGCCAGGAGCAATTTCTGAGCCTGGAGCCAGAAATAACCCCTGAGCACTGCCGGGTGTGACCCCCCCCCAAAAAAAAGAAACTGTGGTACATATACACAATGGAATACTATGCAGCCACCAGGAGAGATGAAGACATGAAATTTTCCTATACATGGATGTACATGGAATTTATTATGGTGAGTGAAGTAAGTCAGAGGGAGAGAGAAAAACCCAGAATGTTTTCACACATCTATGGGTTTTAAGAAAATTGAAAGACTTTTTTAACAGTATCTCAGAGACAAGAGAGATGAGGGCTGGTAGGTGCAGCTCATGACATGAAGCTCATCACATAGAGTGATGAGTGCAGTTGGAGAGATGACTACACTGAAAAATATCATAACAATGTGAATGAATGAGGGAAGTAGAAAGCCTGTCTGGAGTACAGGTGTAGGGGTGGGGAGGAGGGAGATCTGGGAAATTGGTGGTGGGAATGTTGCACTGGTGAAGGAGGGTGTTCTTTATATGACTGTAATCATACAACTATAATCATATTTGTAATCACGGTGTTTAAATAAAGATAATTATAAAAAGAAAAACAAAAGACAGTATGGTAATAATATAAAAGTGTACTAAGATCCAGCCCAGGATAGGAAGCTTGCTGCAAAGAGCTGGGAGCACGTTTAGAGTAGAGACAGTTCCATTATGACATTGATAGTTGAAACTAATGACTTTGGATAAGACATCATTGCTGAATGAGGAAAAGTGACATGCATGGAACTCCTCTATTAACAGTAGTGCAAACAACAGTGTCAGAAAAGAATGAGTAAAAGAGAGAGAGATAAAAAAAAGAGTAAAGCAAAATTCCTGTCCCAGAGACAGGTGGGGTGGGGGCATACGAAGAAAACAAGGTATTTGTGGCTGAAGGGTGCACTGGTGAAGGCTGTTGTACATTTTCTGACTAAAATCTAACTATGAATAATTTTGTAACCATGGTGCTTAAATAAAGTATATTTAGTTAATTAACCTACATATGATAAAAATAACATATCATTATAATTTCAATGTGATTTAGTTTTAATTATTTTATTGAAAATCTAAATTAATATATAATTTTTGTAAAAAATAAAGTGTTCATTTTTGATATAGTTTAAATGCAAGAAAGAGATTTTGTATATACATTTTAAAATATTCTGTTATGTTTTCAGGTGTTCGTTGTGATTTTTTGATAGTATGAAAAGAATTCCTTTTTCTGTAAGACTATTCAAATACATTTTGCTAAATCAATATAAAATTACATTAAGCCATAAAGTATAAGCTTAAAATGTCTAAATTACATTTAATCTTATCTATAAAGAAAACATACAATGTTGTGTGTAATATTTTCTTACTTTTACATAATACATATTATATAGAGCATTTTCTGATATACATAATATTATAATAATGTGTATAGTGGTAATCTTTGATAAAAATGGAAGTGTAATAGCTTACTTTACATTATGCACAATTCATACATGATTTATCAAAAAGTTTCACTTCAATGCATAGTCAATTTTAGTAAATTCAAATAATAAAAAAACTTTTCAAGTATACATATTGCAAGATATTTAGATAAAAGTACAGAAATTAGCAAATAGTATCAGATTTCTGACATTTAATGAATTGATAACTTACCATGTTTCAAGATTTATGAAAATAAATTAGCATTGATAAAAATAAAACTTGTAAAAAATGTACACTGGCTTTTTTTCAACATTAAAATTTCCATATTTCCTACTTGCCATGGAACACCAAATACAATATTTGCTTTAGACTTCATCTTTTTTATTTCATTTCCATTGTCGAGCTATGTAGAAAAATATTTTATCTAAAACTGAATGATGAATTATAATAGTGTTAGATAATAGGCACCAGCTCTCTTTACTGATCCCAATAAATACATCTACTCATTTTATAGTGGTTTATGTGTGTTTGTGTCTGTATTGTGATTTTAGTCACCTTATACATCATGATGTGCTTGACCAATTTTTCTTACAATGCTCTGATAATAGTCAAAATAAATTCTATCAGACCTTTTAACCGTTTTTAAACCATTTTTTAAAAAATCTGTGACTAGTAAGGTTATTTAAAATAATGACTTTAGGAGCCGCAATGTATAAGATGCTTGCTTTGCACACAGCAAATTCTGGTTTAATCCTTGGCACCCCAGAGAGCACCTGAACCACTCCAGGAGTGATCCTTGAGTATAGATTTAGGAATAATCCCTGAGCATTTATCAACACTGCCCCCCAACAAACTGAAAAATCAAATTAAAAAAAAGTAACTTCAACATGGCTATATTTAATTGACTCAAATTTTAGTATTCTATACATTAATAATATTCACCTTTAAATCTATAGAAGTTATTTATTTCTGTAAATTTTTCAATTAAATATTTTACTTCTTGTTATTTTGCTACTTTCTAGGAAAATAAAAGTCTGGGTTATAAACTGATGTTTATTTTAAATATGATACAAATCAATGACCAAAGGTTTTATGATTTTATTGATTTGAATATAATTATTTTGCTTTGTAAATCTCAATGATAAAATACTTAAACCTTTCTGATTAAGTACCTGTTGAACTTTAGATTGCAATAATCAAAGACTTGTTCAATTTACATTTTAGATTATTTAAGAAGTCTTCACAAAAAGACATTATAATATGTGATGATTACTGTAGATGTTATAAAAGAGGCTGTTAAATCCAGTGGGAATGTTCATCAGCATACTGTAATCAGCAACTAGAGAGAATGCCTAATTACAGTAATTTAGGTGACAAGCTAATATAGTAGTGATGTTGAAGGCAGAAAAGAACTCTGGATTAACACTTCCAATATGTAAGATAATATGAAAATACACCACTATCAATGGTGATTTTGTCATTATGTTTATATATAATATATATTTATATGTTTATATATTTATAATATATAATAATTATATCTATATATTATCTTAGAAATTCAAAAGTCTGGGGCTGAAATAGTGGTGCAGGCTGTAAGGCGTCTGCCTTGTGTGCGCTACCTAGAAGGACTGGGGTTCATCCCCCTGGCGTCCCATATGGTCCCCCAAAGCCAGGAGTGATTACTGTGCACATAGCCAGGATTGACCCCTGAGCATCACCGAGTGTGGCCGAAAAAAAATTTTTTTTAAAGTCAATTCTTTATATTGCTTCGTAATATTTGTTTGAAACAGGAAGGATATTAATTTGTTTAGTTTTGGTGCCACAATCGGCAATGCTCAGTGTTTACTCCTGGATCTGCTCTCAGGTATTCACAGAAATGTTCCAGTTACCATATGGGATGCCAGGTTTCAAACCTAGATTGGCTACATGCAAGATAAGTGTACTATCCATTGTAATATTGCTGCAGCCCTGAAAGAGAAATAATATTTTAATTGATACTTGTCACTTGGAAAGTTAAATTAATTCAATTATTTTTACATCATTTAACAATTGTAAAAACATTAGACAGGAAAGGCCATTTAAAATTCTTTCTTATTTCTTAAAACTTTATTAGATACAAGATATTTAAATGTGTCATTTACTTTTTGTTTTGCACAGTTCTTGAAATTATTAAATTGTAAGACAGTACATCCCAAATATTATTTTGGCTTCTGTTATTCATGCTCTAACAAATAATTTCAAATTATAGTCCTGAAAACTATAGATATATATGGAAGCAAAAAGTTTAAAATTAAGATAACAGACACAGAAAATTATCTGTAAATATAGTAAAGAAGAGAATCCATCCCTTGGCTCTTTTCATTTCTAGAGGCTGTCTTGTATTACTGAGATAAGAGTGTCACTTCAGTCACATTATGCTCAAATTACATCATTTATCTCTTTTGTGTGTCTCCTCAGTTGGTATTGAATTTAGGGATCCTACATAGGGACTTCCAGTGTCATTTGCCTATTGGATAATTCTTAGCTAAGTTGTATTTTATGTATTTTATTATAATGTCAAGTATGCGATTTTTTTATTTTGATTTTTGTTTTTGTGCCACACCCGGCATCGCTCAGGGGTTACTCCTGACTCAACACTCAGAAATAGCTCCTGGAGGCTAGGGGAACCATATAAGATGCCAGGGTTCGAACCCGGGTCTGTCCTGGATTGGCCGAGTGCAAGGCTAATGCCCTAAAGCTGTGCTATAGCTCCAGCTCAATATGCTGTTTTTGAAATTACTTTTTAAATATCAAATTAGGAAAATGATTTGGAGGGAGGGGCAGCATTCAACTCACTCCAATTATTTTATTTCAAGATAGAATTTTCTATATAAATGATAGTAGACAAGATAGCTTAATAAGATATTTTATAATAAATGGTATATTAAATTAATATTAAGCTAATTTATTTACTAAATTGGTAATATAGTTTTATGAGACTCCCAAGAAGTGTTCAGGAAGCTTTGAGACCTTATCAGGTGTTTCTTGGCCAACCAAGACGTTTTTTCAATGCAAGCAACCAAGGAGGCTGAGTTAGTTGTACTTTTGTGTTGCTTAGGAGAGGTCTAAAAGATCATACCAGAGTGTGTGTATGACCCTTTATTCTATTTTTTTTTTGCCAATTCTAATTTATTCTTCTTTCTCTTAACCTCTCTATCAATGATTGATAATAAGATTGTGTTCCTAGGACAACGTTTTTCAATGTTGACTATTCAGTATCCTGTTGATTTGTTTTTCTATATTTCACAGATGCCTGAGATCAGCAGTATTTATTATTCTTTGTTTCCCCTCTAATTTTTGTATTATTATGATAAACTCCAGTGGCATCCACTTTGCCACAAATTATTATTTCATTTTTTCTTAGAACTGTAAAGTACAATATTTATTGTAGATAGATTTTGTGTTTTCTTTATTCATTTATCTACTATTGGATATTTTGGTTGTTTTCATATTCTGGCTATCGTAGTATTTCAATGAACTTACCTGTGTTACATTTTTTCAAATTGATGGGTTTTGTGTTTGGGGGTTAGATGCTAAGGAGTAAAATCACTTGGTGTTCTAGTCTATTTCTTGAAATCACTTGTATTGAAGTTCTAGTCTTTTTTTTTAAGTTCTAGTCTTTTTAATTTTTATTTTTAATCAAAATCAATATAAGGCAAATAATTTATCATATTTCATGGATAACATTAATATTTTGTTTTTAATAATATCTTTATTTAGGTACTATGATTACAAACATCACTGCTGTTGGGTTTCAATCATAAAAAGAACATCCCTCTTCACCAGTACAACATTTCCACCACTATTGCCTCCCCATTTCCCTCCTCCCCCCACTTCCTGTAATCGAGACAGGCATTCTATTTCTCTTACTCATTAATATTGTCATGATATTTGTTAGTGTAGTTATTTCTCTAACTGCACTAACCACTCTTTGGGTTAGCTTCATATCATGAGCCATTTTTATAGCCATCATCTCTATTATCTCTGGGCAATATTACAGTAATGTCTTTTATTTTTCATACAGAAAAATTTAATGACTTCATCTCTTCATCTATGATGGATTCAGTGATTTGATTCCGTTGGCAAAGAAAACAAAATTAAAAAGCAGACGTATTAAAATAAAAACAATGCATGTCAAAAGAAAAATGTGCTAAATTAAATGACTCTCAAGTGCAGGAGTCCAGAATCTTTTTAAACAGAGGTCAGTTCACTCCCCTCAGATAATAGGAGGGCTGGACTACAGTTAAAAAAGAAAACTATAATCTGTCAAGGTTCTCTGTAAGAGTTCCAGGAACCAAACTTCCTCTGAGAAATTCATAATACCACTTGGACACCAATATGCGCTAGTTTCTATATGCTATCCTGACAATGAGGAATTGTCAACAAATAGATCTAAGAGCAGGTTGCCTTTCCTCACTACTTAACAATAAGATGAAATCAGAAGACACATCATCCTTTGATCTGTGCAAAAGCCAAGATCGCTAACTACAGAAGACTGACCGTGACAACCATGACTGAGCAGAATTTATCCTGGGACCAATTAAAAAACGACACTAGTCTAGGCTTTGGCCTACGACCTGTACAACAACCAAGATCTCTAATCTCAGAGGTCTGACTGAGACAACTGCAAGTAGGCAGAACTTCTAGAAATATAATGAAATACTCTACCCTAGGCTTCATAATAGGATCAGTGCAAAAATCAAGACTGATTAAAATTACAGTGTTAGAACAGAACTTCTAGAAACGTAAAGAAAGACTTCTTTCTAGTCTCCATCCAATGATTTGTTCAAATACCGAGATTTCTAGCTACTGAGGCCTGATTTTATTGTCCATGACTGAGCAGAAAATTTCCAGACAGCACAAAAGTTCCTAGGGAAGAGAAAAAGAGCATGTACCGAGCCTATAGTTATTCCCATAACAGTATGCTTCAGAAGTGGAGAAACCCTTTATCTCTTAGGCCAAGAGAATTCCCTTTCTAGTCTCCCCCATATTTACTGTGTCTATGCAAAAAAAAAGCACAAATTAATTTTTTTTATTCTTGTTGTTGTTATTGTTGTTTTTTTCTTTTTTTGAATGATTTGTTTTGTTTTTTATTTCAAGACCGACCATTGGTATTGTTTGGTTGTTGTCTTTATTACTGTGCTGCTTTTTGGGTTCTTTTGGTTGTTGTTGTTGTTTTTGTATAGTTTTTATATTTTTCTTCCTTTTTCCTTTTTTTTTCTTATAGCCTCTAGAAGGACTCCTCCTGTTTCTTGTTTGATTTTTACCCTCCCCCATTTTTTCTTTTTATTTTCTTCCCCCCAAAACAGAAGCACATAACTTGAAGCATCTTGTTCTGCCTCATAAATTGAGGAGGAAATAATGGAGGGTACCAAGACCAAACAGGTGTATGAACATTGGGTAGAAATAAAAAATAATCATACTTAAATTCCAATCCAAAGCCAACGACAACAGAATCGAAACCCAATCTACAACAAGCTAGACACAGAGGGGACCACTTATACTAGCAGCCTGGGGGTCAAAAAAGGGGGATATGGGATGCATGCTGAGAAAAGGGATGGAAGGAGGACAACACTGGTGGTGGGACTACCCCGATTCAATGTCACTATGTGCCTAAAATATTACTGTGAAAGATTTGTAATTTACTTTGGTCAAAATAAAAAAAATTTTAATTAAAAAATAAACAAAACTTCCATTAGAATAAATAATATAAAAAAGCTATGAATAAATTCATATGCACACCGCGATATCTTATTTTAAAGTGAAATAAACATCAGAAACAAATATAATATTTAAAATTAATAAAGTTGAAGCAACAAAACTTACCTGTATTTAAATGAGGATTATGGGCCTGCTTTTTGCCGGGCTGTAGTTTGAGGATCCCTTCCTGAGACTGAGATGAGGAGTCTAGAGGAGAAAGAGCAGAGTTGGAGAGTGTGGCACACATCCCACAGATACACACTGCGGGCTCAAGACAAGTTGGCTGCTAAGCAAGAGAGGCAGCTGCAGCAAAAACACATGGCAAGCTGAATAAATATTTTTACAGGCTGTTTGTGGTCTGAGACCGTAGTTTGGGGACTTTTGTTCTAGTGAATGGGACAAAATGTCTACAAGAATAAATGGTTATGACTCAAAATAAGATATGAATATCAACAACAAAACCTTCAGAATCTCATAAATATGCATACAGATGAATAGAGATGTCCTAAAAGAATATATTCAGATTGCCAGTAGGCATCAGAAAAAAATGTTCACTATCACTTAATAGAGAAATACAAAGAAAAATTACAACAATATAATCTTTTTTTTTCTTTTATTAGCTTTGGATTTACTTTATTTACTTTTTTTTTTTTTTTTGGTTTTTGGGCCACACCCGGTGACGCTCAGAGGTTACTCCTGGCTATGCACTCAGAAGTAGCTCCTGGCTTGGGGGACCATATGGGACGCCGGGGGATCGAACCGCGGTCCGTCCAAGGCTAGCGCAGGTAAGGCAGGCACTTTACCTCTAGCGCCACCGCCCGGCCCTACTTTATTTTTTTAAATTTAAACAACTTTATTACTTACATGATTGTGTTTGGGTTTCAGTCATGTAAAAAACACCACCCATTACCAGTGCAACATTCCCATCACCAATGTCCCAAATCTCCCTCCTCCCCACCCAACCCCCGCCTGTACTCTAGACAGGCTTTTTATTTCCCTCCTACATTCTCATTATTGGGATAGTTCAAAATGTAGTTATTTCTCTAACTAAACTCATCCCTGTTTGTGGTGAGCTTCATGAGGTGAGCTGTTACTTCCAGCTCTTTTCCTTTTGTGTCTTAAAGTACAACAATATAATCTTATACCAATGAGAATATCATGCATCACCAGTTAAAAATCATGGAGCTAGAGAAAACAGAGTGGGCAGAACACTACTTTACAGGGAGCTAATCTGTGTTTAATCCTTAATCCAAGACTCTGCTGAAAGTGGTCCTTGAAAGAAAAGTAATTCCTGAGATTTGCTGAGTATGCCCTCCTTCTTCAGCAAGTAACAATGATTATTAAGAGTATTGGTGAGTATATGCAAAATAAAATCAATATTAGAGTTATTGTTTGTTTCATTTTATATAATTTCATTTTATATAATAAAGGCACGAAGAATTCTTAAAAAATAAGAATAACTTCTACATATGTCCAAGATATTTCAATTATTTGCATTATCTTCAAACACAAAATCATTAATTCAAATTTGAAAATATATATGCACCAATGTTTATTGCAGTTCTTGACAAAAATAAAATAAAATAATTAAATTAAATCCTCAAACTGTGGGATGCCACTCTTTTCAGACCGTCCTCCCCTTTTGACCAAGAGCCCTGGAGTTTTTAACACTGACTTGTTTATACAGTTTCCAACAATTCATCAGCTGCAATTTGGATTTACCCTGCACTGATATTTGCCTTGTTTTATTTGTGAGATATTTCTTTTTTCATAAACCTAAACTGTCCTATATTTTTAGTCTTTACAATTTTTATTGTTGATTATTCTGACACTCTTATCATAATCATCCAAAAATGTTACTGATTTTTCAATTTATTCACCATTTTACTTGTTAGATTGTTGTGATAACTTTTAAAGTCTTGCATATGCAACTCAAAACTATATATTTACCTTCTTTAAAAAATTAACATATCTTTAATAGAAAGGGTACTTCCTGGTGATTTTCAGCCAACTGATCAATGATCAATGCAATGCCAAAGGAGTTTGTTGTACAGTTCAGGCCCTATGGGGATGGAGATTAGACTAGTCACCATGGCAAAGCTCAGGGCCTCTGTGTGCTGCTAGAGATTGAATCTGAATTGGAGGCAAGTAAGATGTGTGCCTTAACCTTTATAGTATCTCCCAGATACTGGAATGTTGAGAGATATTTTTCTTTTTATACAATAATTTGAGATGTAAGGGGGTTGAAACAATATGAATGTAATATTACCTTATTTATCATTCTATACTCAGTGATTCCTCTGTCTTTTCTTGGGGACCATATGAAATCCTGAGGCCTAATCAATGTTGCAATGCAAGTTACTTGTACCCTGTAATCTCTTCCTTGAGTTATTAATCCCCTTATTAGATATATAGCATTTTAATAGTAAAAAATCTAGTAATAATCGTTCTTTAATATAGTACTAAATAATAAAAACATAATAAGTCATGTTGAAATATATTCCAGTAAGTCTGATAGAACTGATTACTATATTCACTAATATGCCAAGTGAACCTTCCGCCTCATGTAAATAAAACTTTGCTTATTGAATTTCTCCTATTGGAATTTTTATATATATTTCCATGTGTTTTTTTATTTTAAAGATGATTTAAAAATTTAAATATAGAATCTAGACCTGTACATATTCTGTCTTTTTTCCTGATGGTCTTGGGTGTGTTCATTTTATTTAATGAACACATGAACACAAAGGTACATTTCTGAGTTGAATGTGTATGATGGAGAAAGCATTGTCATTGACATCAATGTATTATAGGAGTCAGTCTATGTAAGTCATAGTCCCTTCTCTATATACTATTTCTCCAGTCTCTGGACTAATTCTTAATTTATTTTTTGCTTGTTTTTTTTTTCTTTACAGCCTCCAGTTGCACTAGCTACTTATTTCTAAGGAAAGATTTCAAGGATGCTAAAAAATGATTTTCTGAAAACCATATTATGCACTTTGTAGTTGTAATGAAAATGTAACTATTGTTATAATGCACAGTTTTATGAATTATTCTAGTGCCTAGGTAAATATTTCAAGTTCCAAGTAATCTGGGTTAATGTTCCAAAGCACTCTGTGAGAGTTTTCTGCTTATATAAACATTTTTAGTTCCTTAATTTACTAGTAGACTTTCTCCACTTGAGTCAAGAAAAGTCTTCTTTTCTTCATTTTTACAAGCTGATAGATTTAATTTAATCTATGTGCATAGGTGCCATACTTTCTGTAAGATTGCCTTTGATACTTCATGCCAGTTTTGTCAGTTGGAGATCCCAAACTACTACTCTTGGCTTGCAATCTTGAAAATTTTACCTGAGTATAGAGTTCTATTTTAAATTTCCACTGTCATTCTTCATGAAAGCTTTAAATGAAATATTGACACTTTCCATATTCATTTAAAATATTATGTGCACTGTCTGCAGTTCATCACATTTTTGCATAAAATAATTTCAAACTTTGGGATATATAATTTTACAGATCATTCTTATCACCTCAAGCTTTCCATGACAAGCTATTAATCTCTGAAATATTTTGTCCAATGCCCTGATGGTTCTGTCAAAGAAGAAATGGAATTCAATGCTTCCAAATTTATTTGGGCAGAAATAGAACATCATTATAGACATTTATCATTTTCATACACTCAAAAATTTGGTCAATGAAGTGCATCTTACTCTTCTGTTGGGTCATTACAATTAGCACCTAAATAATATAAGTATGAAGTATAATTCATCACACTTAATTATGAATATATGTTCTACTGTTATGTTCATAATAATTTGTGTACTTGTCAAAAATCTTTCCAAAATCAGCACTATAATTTTTTTATTAAAATATGATAAATTTTTTAAAGATTTGAAATATGTGATAGGAATTAACAATATAAAGTTTATTGTGCAAGTTGTTCTCATTTAATGTGTTTTACTTAGATAATCATTTGAATAAAAATATAACATTTTTAAAGTGAGTTAAATATTCATATAGATGCTATTTTTAAAAATATTTTATCTGGCAGCATCTAATAAAGTCCTTTAATACAGAAGAGGCTTGAAATAGCTAAAATATTGTATAAATAAAAATGATGATTGGATTTTGTAGTATTATTTGAAATATTATATAGGGGATTATGCAGTTTTCTGGTACAACTTGTTTAATAAATATTGTAATCCTGGGGCTTAACAGGCAAAAATATGCATATGGAGGGCCTTGGTTCAATGCTTTGTACTACATGTACCCCAGAAAATCACTTGGAATGAACCTGGAAGTCTCTAGGAATCACTAAAGTGACCCACGGCATGCCCAGTTTCTAGGACTTTAATAGCACTACACTCAGAACCTATACCAATGACCAATATAATGGGTGACAGAGAATTAATGAAAGGTTCCTGGGGTCTTGCAAGCACTTCTTTAGATTCCACCATAAAATTAAATAAGTAAATATGTAGCTTAGTTCCTTGGAATAAATTATTATGAATAACTTACTCATTAGAGGTTAAACTTGTAAGAATTCCAAGGTAAGGCAACAAAAAGTAAACATACTTAGATGTTATAAAAAATAGCCTTATAGTCCTATTTCAAACTTAATGTTTTCTCAAATAGAGACATCATTTTTTTATACTTTTATATATTACTAATTAAAAAGTAGCTTGAAAAATATAGTATGAAACTAGGACCCATAAATTTGTCATTAATTATCAGCAATTTTGTTTTAAGTGATTTATAAAAATATTTTTTATTTTTAAACTTTAAATTTTATGACATCATATACAAATAAACTAATTTGGTCACATATTAGGTCAAATAAGTTACATAAGTAGAAACTAAAATACAATGTTTTATGTTGAGTTTTTTAAGCATTTTTAGAAATTTTGTCTTGTTTTTGATTATTGAATCACAGCTGGAAGTGTCAAAACTCATTTTTGCCTCTGCATTCAGATCATTCCTAGCTCCAGGAAGGACAGGGGATAACCAGGATTGATCCTGCGTCTCTGCTATTACACTCTCCCTGTTCTATTTACTGTTGCTGTGACCCCAGGAATCTTTTAAAATATAATATTATGAACACTGGGAAAATGTACAAATAAAATTTGATGTAAAAGTTTTAAGATTTCTTTAAATGGTGATAATGTTAGCCATTAAATAAATAAAGGAAAATGTAAAATAATTGCAATCACTGTATGTTTTACCTTACATTGAGAAACATGTCTATTTTACATAAAACTGTTAAATCTTTAAACTAAGAACAAATTCACTAACAAATTTAGTAATTTGTAAAATATATTGTTGTTATTGAATTAATAAAGGTTAAATTAATATGAGTAAATTGTTTCATAATCTATGAATAAATGGTACATACCTTAAATTTTTTTTAGTTATTTTTGGGCCACACAAGCAGCACTCAGGGGTAACTCCTGGCTCTGCTCAGAAATTGCTCCTGGCTCGGGGGACTATATGGGATACAGGGGATAGAACCTGTGTCTGTCCTGGGTCAGCAGCATGCAAGGCAAACACCCTACCATTGTACTACCACTTCAGCCCCTACATACCTTAATTTTATGAAGGATAGGATCCCTTCTTGCTGTACTAACTTTGGCCCCAGAGGAGAAGTTCACTCTTTTTATATCATAAATTTAACTACTAGAAATTAATATTTAATGATTATTAATTACATCAAATTAATAAATCAAAGATAGTTTTAATTATTTAGATAAATGTTTGAAATGAGAAAAGTATATATTGCTGTCCTATGCTACTGATGGGCAGGTTTTTATAATTTTGACTCAATTAAATATGAATACAATTATAATTTTCTTATAGCACGTTTTGGTGAATAACATCTGTATTGTATGTTGATAAAGTTACAGAATGCCTACCAAAAGTGTATGTATAATTTAAAACTAAAGATCTATATGCAAATTCTTTTTCTAATAAATATTTAATCATTATAACATATTTAATCATTACCCATTTATTGTACTATCATGCTATACTCTTTTGAATGGGACCTGGTTTAAAGAATAATCTTTGACCCATGACTCAATTGGTCAGCAGCTGGAGGAGACCATCACCTCCCTAACTCCAAGGACATCTCTCCATCTATGGGTCATTTTTTAACAAGTAGAATCCTAGACATCTGTATGTGATTCTTAGATCACTCCCTGTTGTTCCCTTTCTCCTTAAACTTTTTGATTTGTAAAAACCAACCCAAAATTGATTAGGAACCCATGTAGATGGTTTTAATTAACATAATTACACTTAATTATGTCAACATTGGCCCTCGGGTGAATTACTTTTGTTCAGTAAAATTAGGCTGATAAAAGTGGCAGGGAAAGCAGCTCAGCAAGAGGCTTGGCTGGCTCAGTAAGTTCCAAGAGGCTTCAAAAAAATTTGAACTACTTTTTTTCCGCTTCTGAAACTATTCTCCTATCTTCTATTCATACGGATAACCTTAAAGAGAGATGGCAAAGACCATAGGCTCTCTTCCTTTTGCTTACAGCAGGTGACACATTACAAAAATAGGAATAATCTTACATGCCTAGTAGAAGATTGTTGACCTACACTCAACATTGAGAAAAGTGTGAAGCAGAAAAGGATTGAAACCAGTATGTTATTTCAGAGTTAAAGGCAGAAGAAGTGGAAGTCCTATAATTAAGACATGGGGAGTTTCAGAGGCCATGCCCATCTTGGGAGTTTCTTCCTAATCATGGGTATTTGATGGAGTATAAAGAGCATTCTAAAGCATGCTTGCAGAAAACAGAAGCAATTTCTTAATTCCATTTCATTTCACTTTATTTTGGGGCCACACCCAGTGATGCTCAGGGGTTACTTCTGGCTATGCACTCAGAAATTGCTCCTGGCTTGGGGAACCATATGAGTTACCTGGGATGGAACACAATTCTGTTCTGGGTCAACCACATGCAAAGCAAACGCCCTATAGCTGCGCTATCACTCTGGCCCCTTACTTTTATTTTAAAACATTATTCCTACAAATAGAATTTGTAGAAAGCATTGTAATAACTACCATGACGGTCATTGGCATGCCTTGGGAATAATTTACACTTAAAGAACCCCATCTGTCTTTATATAACTATAAAGAGGGCTGATGTATTAATTAAACTCTTCGGCTGGCATTATTTCACCATGTGTTTCTTCTTTGGATTTATGGGTGTGGCCAAAAATTTATATTTTATTTTTACTTCACTTCCAAGGTCCTTACCCAAGTTAGAGTTCTCAAATGGTTTCTTTTTGGAGGGTTTTATCTTCCACAAATATAATCATGGCTGGGAAATGCTGGACATCTATGTGCATCGGCTGCTGATCTTGATCATCTCTCTATCTTCCTTGATTACCTCAATGAAGTTCTTTACAAAGACACAGAACGCAATTCTGAAGCTTCTGTGGTCAAGCTTTGTTTTGCTTCAAGGAAGTTGGTTCTGGCAGATTGGTTTTGACCTTTATCTTCTGAGTGGATGTCCTTTGTGGGAACAGACCATGACACACATTATTTCAGATTTAAAGGCAGAAAATAGAGAAGTTTTATAATTAAGGCATGGGAAGTTTAAGAGACTATATCCTTACAGAGAGTTTTTTTTTTTAATCTTAAATAATAAATAAATTTTGGAGCCAGAGTGATAGTTCAACAATGCAGAAGGGCATTTGCCTGGACCCACGTTTGATCCTCAGCATTTCATATGGTTCTCTAAGCCTACCAGGAACAATATATGAGCGCAGAGCCAGGAATAACACCTGAGCATCACTGGGTATGGCCCCAAAACCAAAAATTAAAAACAAACAAATAAATGTATTAATAAATTATTTAATTCAATCACCATGAGATACACAGATACAAAGTTATTCATGAGGAAGTTTAAGTCTTAAAATACAGAGCACTAGAACACTCCACATGCCAGGATTTCTTGGTGTGTTTGCCTGGTATGTTGGGGGCTCAGGGCAGGACAGCAAGCCATAGGACCCCTGGACTGACCACTTAGTCCAGGGGAACAAGATTCCCCCCACACCAGGCGGGTCTTCAGGGCCACACCTGGTTAATCAGGCCCTGGGGGGAGGGGGTGAGAAATTCCTCCCTAGGCATCCAAAAACTACAGAGGCTCGGCTGGGCCCAGAACACTCCACATGCCAGGATTTCGTGGGCTTTTGACTGGTATGATGGGGGCTCTGGGCAGGACAGCTAGCCATAGGACCGCTGGGCTGACCACTTAGTCCAGGGGAAAAAGATTCCCCCCACACCAGGCGGGTCTTCAGGGCCACGCCTGGTTAATCGGGCCCTGGGGGGAGGGGGTGAGAAATTCCTCCCTAGGCATCCAAAAACTACAGAGGCTCGGCTGGGCCCAGAACACTCCACATGCCAGGATTTCGTGGGCTTTTGACTGGTATGATGGGGGCTCTGGGAAGGACAGCTAGCCATAGGACCCCTGGGCTGACCACTTAGTCCAGGTGAGCATGATTCCCCCACACCAGGCAGGTCTTCAGGGCCAGGCCTGGTTAATCGGGCCCTGGGGGGAGGGGTGAGAAATTCCTCCCTAGGCATCCAAAAACTACAGAACCGAGCGGGGGCTCACACCCCCGCACGTACTTCATGTACTTTATGTATTCAGAATATTCCTTATTCTTATGTTATGTTTTCCGTATACAGAATGTTTATTTTGTATTCCCTTTCCCACACCCCTACAAAGCTTTTTTTCTCCTTAACTCTCTAACCCCCTCTCAAACATCACTAACCTATTTTACTCTTTTTAACTTCAGTAGTGTACAATCGTAATCACAGTCCAAAGTTGTGCATTGTGTGTGACAACCCCAAACTGTTTCAAGATACATAAAATGGACACGTATTTCTTTAGAATATTTTGTGTTTTTTCTCTGACAGCTATAATTCTTACTAAATGTTGTCTTATACAGTGATGATTCTAACCACTTTTTATCTTCTCTTTTTGAGCTCTTTAACAAGGAATTTTGGTGGAAGAGTCCCCCAGTTTAATGCTTATGATTGAACCATGTCATGGGAATCATTGTAATTGTTCTTATGGCCCCCATATGTGCCAATAAAACCACGTGGCATTGCTTCTTATTTGCATAGGCACATTAAAATGTGAAAATAGTATAAATACAAATAAGATCCTATCTAATAGAGATTGGAACACACAAATCTTGTAGTGCAAAGGGACCTTACACCCTGAACATTGACATAACAACCTGGCACAGACCTCAGAAGAAAGGGCATATTCCATTCTCCCCTGAACCAGAAAAGCCATCCACGAAACATCCAGGCTGGTCTATAACATCACCTGGAAGCAATCCTCTACCACGGAAGACCTACACTGCTCAGACTTCGACCTGCTCAAAAGAGACTTCCCTTAACACTGAGAAGACTTAACAACAACAACGACCTGCTTACAGGGCAGGGCTCCCTGCATTGCCCTTTGATTGTGAGGTGAAAGGAGAGGATGCTCCACGTCCTGCTTCAATGTAAGATATGCAAATTCCAGGATCTTTAATACAGAAACATGATACCAACAACAGAGACTGTGTGAAAAATAAAAGTGTGTTGGCACTACGGACAATGTATTGGATTGGACGATCTAGCTTGCCTGGAGCCTAGACTTGGTCTTGTGCCAGGAAACTTCAGGGGTCTGGTCTCTTTGTACTTAGGCCAAGGTTATTTCTTTCCATGTCCCTCATATTTTGGTGGGCCTATGCAAACAACAATTGCCACTCTAACACCATTCTTACTGTGCTCCTTTGACTCTAATCCTTAAAAAGAACTCACTTAAAATTTGAGGTTAACTTAAGCTAATATGCATGTATATGGAAATGTAAGAAAATACTATGCCTGTAATGTTTAAGGAGTTACGTAAGTTTTATGGCTTTAGATTGCCTTGTGTACTGTTAAGAAATATTATAATGTGTTACAATCTGGGGACTTGAGGGACAAAGTAGTTGTACATGGATTCTGTCTTATTTATCTTAATGTTCTTTGGCTGAAATTTCAAAGTTAAGATATCAGCAAGGGGACTTCTGAGAATTATATTATGGGTGATTGTCCTTCCACTGTAACTTTACCTTGTCCTCTTTCTTTGCACCCTTGTTCTCATAATTAAAAAAAAAATAAAATAAAATACAGAGCACCCTTCACCCAGTTTCCCTCCTGCAGTTCCTCCTAATCTCTATCTCCTGCCTATCTCTATGGCAGGCATTATCCTCCTCTCTTAATTTTTAAATACTTTTGCAATATTATTTGCATTACTATTTTTGAATAAGTTTCATGAACATAAATTTATCTCCTTCATCATTCAGTTCTTCTCCAGAACTATAATTTCCAACTAGCATTGTCATAGTATCATTCTGTGCCCTAGCTTCAGTCCTCTCCTATTTCTAGCACTCTTCCTGCCATGGAATGGTCTTCCTGGCTCTCCTCTCTAAATATTAATAACATAATCATAAGATCCCACAGATGAGTGCCATCTTCTATCTCTATCTGTATTATTTTGTTCAGCATAATACATTTCATGTCTATCCATGTATAAGCAAATTTCATGACTATTTTTCCTAACAGCTGCAAAGTATTCCATTTTATAGATGTACCACATATTTTTAGCCACTCATGTGCTTTTGTGCACTTAAGTTGTTTACAGATTCTGACTATTCTGACTTTTCCTTCCTTTCCTTTTCTCACATCTGATGATGCTCAGGAAATATTCCTGGCTCTGTGCTCAATTTCTCCTGGGGTGCTTCAGGCATCATATGTGATTCTGGAGACCAAAGCCAGATTTTCTTCGTGTAAGGCAAGAGCCCTAACCTTTAAACCTCACACTCCAAGAGATTCTTCTTAATTGTCCCTTTACTGTGGTTTATATGACCCACATCAGAGAATAAGTAGCACGTGCAGGGTGGGTTATGTAAAATGGAGTGAAGAAATGTGTAGCTTCAAGAGGAATTTTGCTGGGCCTGAGCAGTAGCACAATGGTAGGACATTTGTCTTGCATGAGGCTGATCCAGGACAGCCCCAGTTTGATCCCCAGCATCTCATATGGTCCCTGAGCCAGGAGCAATTTCTGAGCTCTGAGTCAGAAGTAACTCCTGTGTGCTGCCAGGTGTGGCTTCAAATACAAAAATTATTATTGTTGTTGTTATTAGTAGTAGTAGTAGTAGTAGTAGTAGTAGTAGTAGTAGTAAAAGAAAAGAAAAAAGAAAGGTTCTGTCACCTACATCTCTATCCATCTTGTTTGTCCACGAAGTGCCCATGAGGAAAGAATTGCTGATTACTTTTCAGGAAAGGAAAGTCGGTCTTAAATCTTATCCCGACTTCTCTCAAAGAAAATAATTTTTTTTGTTTGTTTGTTTTTTAGGCCACACCCAGCGGTGCTCAGGAGTTACTCCTGGCTAGCTGCTCAGAAATAGCTCCTGGCAGGCACGGGGGACCATATGGGACACCAGGATTCGAACCAACCACCTTAGGTTCTGGATTGGCTGCTTGCAAGGCAAACACCGCTGTGCTATCTCTCTGGGCCCTGTTCTAATTTCTTTACACAAAAAAGTTGGAGTGGATTTTTTTTCTTGAGGAAAGCACTGGACTTCTTTTGTTCCTGAGTTTCTATGTCATCTTTTAACTTTTGATGGTGATGGAGAAAAGGTGCTAGGGAGGATACCTCTCCTCTCAAGTTTCCTAGAGCCTCTGTCTCAAAGAGCCATTTAAGCTCAGAACCTGGTATTCTTTTTTTTTTTTTTTTAATTCTGCATTTTAACGGTTTTCTAAGTTCCTGAGACAGATCTTTTGTCTTAAAGGTCTTCATGCCTTTGGGCATGTTTAGATTTCAGGTGATAATTTCAAAAACAAACAAACAAGTATTACCAAGACATACATACCCCCCAACTTTCTGTCTGCAAGAGATGCATCATGCTTGAGACAGCAAAAACTGTAAATACTTAAAACCTCAGATCATCATAATTAAAAGTAGACTTGAATAAAAATTTTACCATATTAATTTTACCATATTAATCACACTTTCTAGCCATTTTCTATTTAGAACTTTTGCTATAGAATTGTTGCGATTCAGCAATTGTAAAACCTGTCACATTTACTATTAAGTAAAAAATCAGTGTTGATTCTACATTTGTAAAGTATGAAAATCATGAGTGACATATCCTTGTCAGAATGACTTGTGGAAGTCAGTTTTCTAACACTGTACTTTTGATTAATTCAGAATATTGAATCTTGAAAAAATAGCATTTGTATCATTTTTAATATTTCCCTTTAATTATACTGCAAATTATACTTAAGCCAGTGCCATCCTAAACATGCCAATTAAATTGTATTTAAATATTTTAATTTATTATACGCTATAAAATAAAAATGGTGATGTTACAATCTAAAAAATGTATTGAGTTTAAAGACTTAAATGATTTCCCCTAAAGTCTGCAATACCGTTTTTAGAATTAGTGTTTCTTTAAAATCTGTCAGCTATTAGAGTGTAGAACTTCTTAGTTTATTAGTGATACAAATGTTATGACTGAATTAAAAAAGCTTTCCTAATCACTGAAAGGTCTTTGAAAGCTCCAAAGTAATTATATCTTGTAATTATCAGAAAGTAAAGTTCTCTAATCATTCTAACAGTCAAACATTTACTGGTCCTGAGCCTGCAGCTATGTGTGGATGAAATTAGCTGCTAATTATAGGATGGAAAAATTAAGGTGAAATAAATTTTTCATTCTACTTGCATTTGATATTTTTAATAAGGTTGATTTCTGCTCTTTTGAAAGCCTTTCCAAAAGTCTAGACTAAAGGATAAAATGAAAGTTCACTTAAAAAGAAAAAGACAATAGCAAGGAATGTAGAAGATATTGTTGTTATCTTTTTTAAAAAATAAATATTGTGAATAATTGTGTGTTAATTAGTAGTTTAGTTTCATTATGCCAATTCATGTACTGAGTTGATTGAATTAAGAAAAGGCACATAATGACAAATAAAAAAATGCTGGTATTTAATGAACTAAAAATTATTGCCATAGTGTCTGTATATTTTGTTCTGTTGTTTAAATGATAGACTTTTTTAAAAATAATATATTTAAGCACCATGATTACAAACTTGATCATATTTAGGTTTCAGTCTTAAAAATAACACCCCCCGTCACTAATGCAACATGCCAAACACTAATGTACCGCATATACCTCCTTCTCCCACCCCACCTGTATTCAAGAAAGGCATTCTATTTCTCTTACTCATTGACGTTGTCATGATAGTTGTCATTGTAATTATTTCTCTAACTGCACTCACCACTCTTTGTGGTGAGTTTCATATTATGAGCAGGTCCTTCCAGTCCTCATCTCTATTGTCTCTGGGCATTATTACAATAACGTCTTTTATTTTTCTTAAAACCTATAGATGAGTGAGACTATTCTAAATAAATTTAAAAAGTGTCTGATCCACTTCTTTGAAGAATGTCATGGGTATCATTAGAGGGATCACATTAAATCTGTACAATGCTTTGGGGAGTATTGCCATTTTAATGATGGTAATTCTGCCAATCCAGGAGTAAGGTATGTGCTTCCATTTCCATGTGTTCTCTTTTATTTCTTGGAGCAGAGTTTTATAGTTTTCTTTGTATAGGTCCTTCACATTTTTAGTCAAGTTGAATCCAAGATATTTGTGTTTGTTTGGCACTATTGTGAATGGGGTTGTTATTTTAATATCCATTTCTTCCTTATTACTATTGGTGTGTAGAAAGGACATTGAATTTTGTGTGTTAATTTTGTAGCCTGCCACCTTGCTATATGAGTCTTTTGTTTCTAGAAGCTTTTTCGTAGAGACTTTAGGGTTTTCTAGGTAGAGTATTATGTCATCTGCAAACAGCGAGAGCTTGACTTCTTCCTTTCGTATCTGGATTCCCTTGATATCTTTTTCTTGCCTGATTGCTATAGCAAGTACTTCCAGTGCTATGTTGAATTGGAGTGGTGAGAGAGGACAGTCTTGTCTTGTGCCAGAATTTAGAGGAAAAGCTTTCAGTTTTTCTCCATTGAGGACAATATTTGCCTCTTGCTTGTGGTAGATGACCTTAACTATATTGAGAAAGGTTCCTTCCATTCCCATCTTGCTGAGAGTTTTGATCAAGAATGGGTGTTGGACCTTATCAAATGCTTTCTCTGTGTCTATTGATATGATCATGTGATTTCTATTTTTCTTGTTGTTGATGTTGTGTATTATGTTGATAGATTTACGGATGTTAAACCAGCCTTGCATTTCTGGGATAATACCTACTTGATCATAGTGGATGATCTTCTTAATGAGGCATTGAATTCTATTTGCCAGGATTTTGTTGAGGATCTTTGCATCTGTATTCATCAGCGGTATTGGTCTGTAATTTTCCTTTTTGGTAGCATCTCTGTCTGGTTTAGGTATCAAGGTGATGTTGGCTTCATAAAAGCTATTTGGAAGTGTTCCTGTTTTTTCAATTTCATGAAAGAGTCTTGCCAGGATTGGTAGTAGTTCCACTTGAAAGGTTTGAAAGAATTCATTAGTGAATCCATCTGGGCCTGGGCTTTTGTTTTTGGGCAGACATGGTTGGGGCTTTCCATTCTCTTACTGACAAAGGTGAAAAAGCTTAAAGCCTCCAAAACCTTCACTGTGGTCTCCAGGGTCACCCAGATAATTGACATTCACCTCTGAAGCAGGCAGGATCACTGTCAGGAACGTTGATGAAATCCAGTCTTAGGCAGCTGAAAACAGCATGACCCAAGATGGCTTCTGCACCTTTCTGACTCCTGGCAGAAACCAGCAGGTATCAGTATGTGTATGTCCCGACCCACCTCTGAAGCAGGCAGGATCGACAGCAGGAATGCAGATGAAATCCAGTCTCAAGCAGCCCTGAAGCAGGCAGAAACTTCTTAGTTTAATGCTGTCCTATTAGTTTTTCTTTGATTCTATTTGCTTGGTCACTGGTGTCTTATCCTTGAATTGACTTTAACTTCAAAGACTTGGAGTATTTGGAGTATTCTGCCTGTATTCTTATGACTTCATATCTGATACCAAGATATTTAACTTCCAGATCTTTCTCCAGCATGAAAGAATTGTTGTCTAAAATGTGTATTTTATATTTTAACTTTAAAATAATTCTCACACTTGGACATGGAGATAGAACTTACCTTATTCCTGGTGATCCTGGTTTAATTTCTGTAACTACATAACAGCATTGTTTCCTCAAACCACAGAACATGCTTGCCAGTGGTAGAGTAGAAGACATCATCATCATCATCATCATCATCATCATCATAATCATTTTCTTCTGGATGTATTTTAAGACATTTAGATTTCTTTTACTACAATTTTTGTTTTGTTTTCTCAAAATTATTTAAAATATATGAATCATAGATGTATATAAAAACTAAAGCTATGATTTTCAATATTAACCATTATTTTTCTCCAGATATTCAAAGGCACTTTTTTATGTGTTTATCTCTCTGATAAAGCATTTGTAACATATTTGTATTAAGAAAATATTTTATTGAATATTTTATGATGTATATTAAATAATAAATTAAGTGGTTAATTATTAAGATGTATTATTATTGTCATTGACTAAATACTATAAAATGATTAAATATTGAGTCTTATTTGATTTGTTTTTCCTTATGCTAATATTTTTTCATTTTGAAGAAAAGGGGTTTTATCAGGAAAGAGACAGAAGTTATCAAATAGTTTTTCAGTCTAGTTCTTGACAAAAAGAGTTATTACAAATAATATACACTCTATAGCATAGTATTTCCACTAGGCTGCATTTTGTTTTTTTGTAAATTTCCCTGCTAAATTATTTATTTTGTAAAGATGATATATATGTATATAACTTTGAAAGTGAAAAATATTCTTGGTACTTATGATACATGATGAATAATAAAGAAAAATATAAGACTATCAATTCTGGTTAAAGTAAAAGTTAATCTTAGTTGGATCGATGTTTTAATCACCCAATCAACATCTTGATAAAGAGCTAATAGATTAAGAATAAGAAGTTTGACATTCTTATTGCTGATTGCTGTGATATTTTAGAGATTCAAATCAATAATTATGATAATTAAGTCATTCAATGTCAACCTTCTCTGCAGACATTTAAAACAGGTAAATAAAGATCTAGTATGAATCCATATGAAATTTGGGTCATTCACAATTATTTTCTTTCTATATAAAATATACAAAAGAAAATAAATTATAGAGATACAAATAAGTTAAAAATCAAGAACTTGTTATAAATTAAAATTTATACTTTTAAAAGTAAAACCTTAAATTCAGTATAGCATTGCCTTGATTACATAAAGTTGCAACATGTTAGTTTTCACAAAACATGTTTATCATACCATTTTATTATTTCTCACCATTTACAAGATTGATGAAAAGATATTCATATATATGTAATCTATTTTATGTCTGCCATATGGAAATATGCAAAATATAATATTTGTCATAGTAACAACAAAGAAATGCAGAACTTAGACATGTTTTTTTTTTAAAAATTCTTTTAAGCAGATGCCACCAACACCCCAAGGCTGCCCTATCACCACTACCACCACTGAATACGCAAACCCAATGCATTGCTCGGTGCCACAGAGGGATATGTCTACAGAAGGACCTGCCCATAGGTGAGAAGTCATCCAAAGATACTTAGATATTAACTTTATGTTGCTACTGCCACCACCACTATGCTTTTTTTCTAATCAAGCATCCCCAGCACAACACATGTAAAACACCACCACATTACAAATGTCACAGTAGGGGTACAAAGCAAAATACCATTGTTTCATAAATGAAGATGATAGTTCAGAGATTTAACTAGTGCCAGCCACCTATATAGCTTCTCTGAAAAGGACTTTAGAGAAGAAATGTGGAGGCTACACAAAAACTTAAAGAAACTATTGAACAAACAGAAGAAACAGTTTGTTTCTTTAATAAGTTTAAAAGGATATAAAAGTAGAAATACTAAAACTTTAAACAGAAATAACGGGACAGGAAAAGTTGGTAGTAAAATGAGAAACTCACTGGATTGCCTCAACAGCAGAGTAACATCTACTGAGGAAGAATCAGTGAGCTGGAAGATGAGCTGCATAACAACTCCATTCAACAGAAGATGGAAAAGGGGCTTAATATAAGTTAACAAATGATAGAAAAAATTTTCAAAAGAAGAGAACAGGAAAAATAGACCTTGTAATATATTCAACAGGAACAACATAAAAATTATTGGGGTGCCAGACAGGCATTAAGAAAACCCCAGTAAAGAAGCAACAGTCAAAGAGATCATTAATGAGAAGTTTTCAAGCCTAAAGAGTGAATTTAAACATAGTACCAGAGGAGTACTACAAAGAGTACTGGTATGCCAAAGAATACAGATAAAAAATAATCAAATAAAAGCAACCAAATGCACATCATAGTCAGAACAACGAAAACCACAAATCAAGATAAAATGCTGAAAGCAGAAGATCAAAAAAAGAAAATTATATACAAAGATGTATTCTTAAGATTCAAAGCAGATTTATTACAAGCAACCCTCAGTAGGCAGTGCTGGGAATAAGTAAAAATAAAACCGAAAAAAATGATTGCCTTGCTAAAAGTACTTCATTCAGCCAAAATTTTATTTAGGTTTGATGGGAGGATGTACTTTATGAAGGATAGGTAGCATCTCTGGAACTTTACCGATTCAAAACAAAGATTAAGAGAAAAACTGAAGTTTCTTCTTTAAGGCAAGACCATCCACATAAACACATCAAACTTCTACCAAAAAAGGCACAAAATTACATGATAATCTTCTCTTTCAACACTACCAGTTAAGAGACACATTCTAACCATGAATCTAAAAATTGAATCCAACATTTTTTTCTGCTTGCAAGAAACAATTAAACATTCAAAGCAAACACAGGCTCAAAGTCAAAAGTTTGAGGAAAATCCTTGAGGAAAGAGTTTCTTTTAAAAGGCTGATGTGGCTAATGGATGTGGTGGTGTCCCGCTCTCCGGGCCGGGCCTAAGCCACACCAGATGAAGGTTCATGGCGAATGGGAACGATCTTCTCGCTCTGCCAGCGGACCCCTCACCGGGTGTCTTGTGGCTGGGTGCAGGGGTGTGGAATCCAGCTTGACCTCGTTCTCTTTGCTGAGGTTGGGATTCCTCTGACGCAGCAGACAGGCCTCCTGTGGTGGTCTTCTCGAACTGTCCCCCCCCCCACTGCGGAGGTG
Organism: Suncus etruscus; assembly: GCF_024139225.1. Classification (NCBI taxonomy): domain Eukaryota; kingdom Metazoa; phylum Chordata; class Mammalia; order Eulipotyphla; family Soricidae; genus Suncus; species Suncus etruscus. Next base: position 73,048,201 of record NC_064851.1, on the reverse strand, counting down.
TAGGGGGGCCGCTGGGCTCTTCGGTAGTGCCTCTGGAGTGCTCCAGGTCGTCTGTCAGGTGCCCGAGGACGAGCTGGTGCTGTCACTTCCCGTTCCCTGGAGCTATGAAATGTTTTTCATTTTAAAAAAGAAAAAAAAGGCTGAAAAGGCTAAACTTTCATGGACGAACGACTAAGCCAAATTAAAGAAGAAATGTTAAAGAACATGAGAGATTCCATACAAAAAGAAGTGAAGGATTTAAAAGACAAAATAACAAGCCTTACGAGTAGAACCACAGAGTTGGAGAAGCACATCGATGAACTCGAAGGAAAACTGCAATATAAAAATGATCAAGAAACCAACAAAGAAAAAAAAGGCAAAGCACTGGAAGGAAAAATCCAATATCTAATGAATAAGGACAAAAGAAACAATCTAAGAATTGTGGGTATACCAGAAGGGGAAGAAATAGGGAAGGGGGAAGAACAAGTAGTCAGGGAGATAATAACAGAGAACTTTCCCACCCTCTGGAAAGACAATTTAGGACAAATCCAAGAAGTCAAGAGAGTCCCTAATAAAATAGACCCTAATAAACCCACACCAAGACACATAATAATCCAAATGGCGAAAAACAAAGAGAAAGAGGAACTCCTGAAAGCAATAAGGGAGAAAAAAAACCTCAAGTACAAAGGAAAGGACATAAGAATCAAACCAGATCTCCCATTTGAAATAATTCAAGCAAGAAGACAGTGGAATGACGTATTTAAATGACTGAGTGAAAGAAATTTCCAACCCAGGGTCCAATACCCAGCAAAACTATCATTCATATGGGAGGGCAGACTAAAAACATTCACAAATATGAACGAACTTGAACTATTTGTGCAAACTAAGCCGATCCTAAGCGACTTACTCAGAGACGAATTACACAATCCAAACCCCCGATTGTAACAACAACCACGCCACACAATACAACTGCACAACAGTCCTCTCTATCAATAATTTCCCTAAATGTTAATGGAGTAAACTCTCCAATTAAAAGACACATAGTAGAGAACTGGGTTAGGAAAAATAAACCGGACTTCTGCTGTCTGCAAGAAACACACCTACAGTTACAGGATAAGCACAGGCTTAGAATTAAAGGATGGAAAGTAATTATTCAGGCCAATGGAAAACAAAAAAGAGCAGGGACAGCCATTCTTATATCAGACCAAATTGTATTCAACCTCAAGAAAGTGATCAGAGACAAAGAGGGGCACTACTTACTGATCAGGGGAACATTAGATCAAGAAGTGCTAACCCTGGTCAATATCTATGCACCTAATGTAAAGTCACCAAAATATGTGAGGCAACTACTGACAAACCTGGAGAAACACATGAAGGGAATTGTGATAATAGTAGGGGACCTCAATACTCCACTATCACCACTGGACAGATCCTCCAAACAGAAAAATAGTAAAGAAATAAGAGCTCTAAATGAAAAATTAGAAGAATTAGGGCTAATAGACTTATATAGAGCCCTCCATCCCCAGAAAGTAGAATACACATTCTTCTCAAACCCACATGGAACCTTCTCCAGAATAGATCATGTCTTAGGATACAAAGCCAACCTATATAAGACCACAAAGGTAAGGATCATTAGAAGTACCCTTTCAGATCACTATGCAACAGAGCTTATAATTGATGTCAAGAAGAAGCAATGGAGGAAAACTAATACCTGGAGATTGAACAACATACTGCTTAACAACAGCTGGATCAAAGAACAACTCAAGGAGGAAATAAAAAGATTCCTTGAGACGAATGACAATGAAGAGACAACATGTCAGAATTTATGGGATACAGCAAAAGCAGTACTTAGGGGGAAACTCATAGCATTACAGGCCTATGTTAAGAAACAGGAAAATAACAAAACCAACAGTTTAAAAGATCACCTCAAAGAATTGGAACAACAGCAACAGAGAAATCCAACCACAACCAGAAGGCAAGAAATCATAAAAACCAGAGCAGAAATAAACAACATAGAGACTAAGAAAACAATACAAAAAATCAATGAGACCAGGAGTTGGTTTTTCGAAAAAATAAATAAGATAGACAAACCATTGGCAAAACTTACCAAAAAAAAGAGGGAAAACACCCAAATTACTAGGATCACGAATGAAAGGGGAGAGATTACAACAGAACCCCAAGAAATACAACATATCATGAGATCATATTATGAACAACTATATTCAACTAGGCTAGAGAACCCACCAGAAATCGACAGATTCTTGGACAAACACCCTCTTCCAAGACTGGAAAAGGAAGACCTAGAAACTCTAAACAGTCCAATCACTTCAGAGGAAATTGAAGACGTAATTAAAAGACTCCCTAAGAACAAATGCCCAGGCCCAGATGGATTTACAGGTGAATTCTATCAAACATTTCAAGAAGACTTATTACCACTGTTCCATAGGCTTTTCAAAACCATAGAAAAAATGGGAATCCTCCCCAACTCCTTTTATGAGGCTAATATCACACTCATTCCTAAAGAAGGCAAAGACACCTCCAAAAAAGAAAACTACAGACCAATCTCACTAATGAACATTGATGCAAAGATACTTAACAAAATCTTAGCAAACCGAATCCAACACCTCATTAAAAAGATCATACATCATGATGAAGTGGGATTCATCCCAGGAATGCAAGGTTGGTTCAACATACGCAAATCAATCAACATTATACACCACATCAACAACATGAAGGACAAAAACCACATGATCATATCAATCGATGCAGAGAAGGCGTTTGACAAAATCCAACATCCGTTCATGTTAAAGACACTCAGCAAAATAGGGTTAGAAGGCACCTTCCTTAAGATAGTTACAGCTATTTATGAAAAGCCTACAGCCAACATTATACTTAATGGCGAGAAACTAGAAGCATTCCCACTAAGGTCAGGAACTAGGCAAGGCTGTCCACTCTCTCCACTCTTATTCAATATAACCTTAGAAGTCCTAGCAATAGCAATCCGACAAGAGAAGGGAATCAAAGGAATTCAAGTAGGGAAAGAGGAACACAAGCTAGCTCTATATGCTGATGATATGATGATATACATCAAAAACCCTAAAGAATCCACAGAAAAACTCCTAGAAACAATCAACCAATACAGTAAAGTGGCTGGATACAAAGTTAATACACAAAAGACAGTAGCGTTTTTATATACAAACAATGAAGTTGAGGAGAGAGAGATTAAAAATACAATTCCATTTAAGATAGTATCAAAAAATATCAAATACCTAGGAATCAACCTTACAAGAGAAGTGAAAGATCTATACCAGGGAAACTTCAAAGCACTTCAGAAAGAAATTGAAGACGATCTAAAGAAATGGAAGAACATCCCATCCTCATGGATAGGTAGAATTAACATAGTCAAAATGACTATTTTACCCAAATTGCTATATAGATTTAATGCAATCCCTATCCAAATCCAGACACAATTCTTTAAAGAAATAGAACAATCAATTATAAAATTCATTTGGAACCATAGAAGACCCAGGATAGCTAAACACATTCTGAAAAATGAGAAGTTGGGAGGTATCTCCTTACCTAACTTGAAACTATACTATAAAGCCATAGTAATAAAAACAGCATGGTACTGGAACAGAGACAGGACCTCAGACCAGTGGATTAGAACAGAATTCCCAGACATAAACCCCCAGATATATAGCCAACTAATATTTGATAAAAGAGGCAAGAATATGAAATGGAACAAAGAAAGCCTATTCAACAAATGGTGTTGGTACAACTGGAAACTCATATGCACGAAAGTGAAAATCGACCCATATCTCACTCCTTATACAAAAGTCAACTCAAAATGGATCAAAGATCTGGAAATCAGACCTGAATCTATAAAGTTTATCGAGAATAAAATAGGCAGAACACTCGAAGACCTTTATATCAAAAGGGTCTTTGAGAATGGAGCACCAATGGCAAAAACGTTAGCATCAACTATAAACAAATGGGACTATATCAAACTAAAAAGCTTCTGCATGGCAAAAGAAACCCTACTTAATGCAAGAAGACAGCTAACAGAATGGGAAAAAATCTTTTCACTTGATATATCAGATAAAGGGCTGATATCTAGAACATACAAAGCGCTCAGAAACCTGAGTCCTTCAAAACCAAACGAAGCCATAAAAAAATGGAGAGACGAAATGAATAGACATTTCTCTGAGGAAGAGAGAAGGATGGCCAACAAACACATGAAAACATGCTCACCTTCACTCATCATCAGGGAGATCCAAATCAAGACAACAATGAGATACCACCTCACACCAGTGAGGTTGGCTCACATCAAAAATAATGGGAACAACCTTTGTTGGAGAGGATGTGGTATGAAAGGAACTCTCATTCATTGCTGGTGGGAATGCCCCTTGGTCCAACATCTATGGAGAAAAGTCTGGAGAGTGCTCAAAGAACTCAGAATTGAGCTGCCATTTGACCCAGCAATTGCTCTCCTAGGCATATATCCCCAAGATGGAAAGACATTCATTCCAAAATACGTATGCACTCCACTATTTATTGCAGCACTCAGTATAATAGCCAAATCTTGGAACCAACCTCGATGTCCAACAACAGATGAATGGATCATTAAGATGTGGTACATATATACAATGGAATATTACATGGCAGTTAGAAATGATACAATCACAGACTTTGCAGCAACGTGGATGGACCTAGATCATGTTATGTTAAACGAAGTAAGTCAGAAGACAAAAGAAAATCACAGAATGGTAGCACTATTCTGAAACACCTAGAATACATAAAAAACAAAAAAAAGGACATTGAAGAAGCATAACTGCTAGATCCACAAAGAAAGACTTCATAAACTCCATTCCCTGATCTGCACAGCCACCAAGATCTCTAGAAACAGGTCTGATTTTACCATCCAAGATAAAGTAGAAGTCTTCCACATACCACGAAAGCAGCAAGAGGAGAATAAATGATCTATTTTTTTTGACGTCTTTATTTGGTGTGGAGATTACGGTTGATGTCTCCAATATTATTTTATTTTATTTTGTTTTGTCTTTCTCTTTCTTTTTGCACTTGAGTATGATTTGATTTCAGAACCGAGATTATTGTGTGGTGCCTGTCTTTATTGCTGTGGTGCTTATCGGTTATTTAATTCGATATTTTTGTGTGTGTGTGTGTGTGTGTGTGTGTGTATTGTTGTGGTATTTTAATTACTTTTTTCACATCCTCTCTCAAACTGAGGTTGGAAGCCTCTAGACAGGACTCTGCCTATTTTCAGTATATTTGATTTTTGATTGAGAAGAGGACATATTAGGTGATGGGTATTCCCCTGATTTAATGTGAATATGTACCCAAAATACTACAGTGAAAGATATGTAAGCCATTATGGAAAAAAAAGAAAATTGTGTTTTTAATCAGAAACTTTCTTTGACTTACATGTATTATTATTATATTAATTATATTATATGTTATGTTATGTCACTATATTATGTTATATTAGTTTACCTTATTATGTTAATCAATTTTGTCCTTTAAATGAATTCTTACTTAAAAAAAAACAAAAAAAAAACAAAAAAAAAAAACAACTTTAGTTTGCCCTGAAGAAAAGAAAAAAATAAATAAAAGATAAAATAAGGCCTCCCAATTCTTACCACAGGCTGTGTTCTTTACACTGGCTGTATAGAAAGAGGAGGTACAGTAAAGGCACCCCATATACACCTCAACACAGGCCCCTTGCCGGGTATGTATTGTGAATTGGGGGACAAAAAAAAAAAAAAAGGCTAAACTAATATGAAATGACAGACACTTCATGCTTAAAAAGGTTAAAAGAGGCAGTGATAAGCAATTTTTTTTATTTTCTTTTATTTAAACAATTTTATTACATACATGATTGTGTTTGGGTTTCAGTCATGTAAAGAACACCACCCATCACCAGTGCAACATTCCCATCACCAATGTCCCAATTCTTAATAATAAATGATGTATACAATAGGAAGAAATCATACTTCTAAACATATGTGCACCCAATGAGGTCCCAGAAAAATACATAAAACAAGTATTAATAGACTTGAAGAAAAATATCAGTAGAAACACAATAATAGCGGGAGATTCAACACTGCCCTATCATCATTTGATAGATCATCCAGGCTAAAACTTAGAAAGGACATACTGGCTTTGAAAAAAGAAACGTAGGAGAGTGCTTTCATAGATTTATAAGGCTTCATCTCCAGAAATGTGGATATACATTCTTTTCCAATGCACATAGAAAATTCTCCAAGATAGTTACCTGATAGGTCATAAAGCATATTCAGAAAATCAGTAATAGAGACATTACATCAAATATTTTCCCAGGTCAGGATGCACTGAATATAGAAGCTAATTAGAAACAGAAATTGATAAATAACTTTAAACCTGGAATTTAAACAGCTCCTTTCTAAATAACAAACTGGTCTAGTGGAAATAAAAGAGGTAGTCAAAAGATTTATAGAAACAAATGAGAATTAAGACATAAATTATTAGAATTTTTTTGGACACAGCAAAAGTGGCATTAAGAGAACATTTTATAACTTTGTATGAATTCATCAGAAATTCATCAGAAAGGAAGAAAGGACCTATACAAAGAATTTAATTATATATCTTAAATTAGGGAAAGGCCCAACAAGCAGAATAAAATTAGGCATGCAGAGGGGAAATAAAAAAAATTAGGGCAGACATTAATGTACTGGAAACCCAAAAAGCAATCACAAAAATCAATGAAAGTCAGAATTCTTTCTTAAAAAATATAAACAAGACTGATAAACCATTAGCAAGTCTTAGAAAGATACAGGGAGATAAACTTAATAACCTTAATCAGAAAAGAAAAGAGAATGTCACTATATTTATTACAGATATTTAAAGGGAAATCAGAGATTATTTTGAGAATCTTGATGCCACAAAATTAGAGAAGCTGGGAGAAATGGATAAATTCTTAGACTTCTGTAGCATCCCAAATTTAAGCCAAGATGATCTGTAATATATGAAAAAACATACTACTATTAAAGAAATTTAAATGATAATTAAAAGGCTTCCCCAAAGCAGAAATCCTAGCCCAGATGAATTCATTATGAATTCTTTCATACTTTTCAAGAGAATCTAATATCACTCCTTTTCAAGTTCTTTCAGGAAATTGAAGAAAAGTAAAACATCCTAACAGTATTTATAAAGCTAAATCTCCTTGATAGCAACAGCAGGCAAGACATTATGGAAAAATGAGTATAAACTTATATCCCTGATTAACACACATGCAAAAATTCTTAACAAAATACTAAAAATAGAAGAATACAACAGCTCATTGAAGTCATCTACCATATCTAAGTAGGATTAATTCCATAGATGCAATGATGATTTAAGTTATTCAAATAAATCAATATATCATACCATATCAACAAAATAAAATATAAAAATTATGGGATCATATCAATAGTTGTAGGAAAAGCATTTGTAAAGATCCAGCACCTGTTCATGATAAAAACTTTCAGCAAAATTGGACTTGAAGAAACTTTTCAACATAGTTAAAAATATTTGCCACAAGCCTATTGCAAATATTATAGTCAATAGGGAAAAACTGAAAATGTTTTCTATAAAATCTGGCAAAAAAAAAGTTGCCATTCTCACTGTTCCTACTCAAAATAGTACTGGAATTACTTGCCATAGCAATTAGGTAAGAAAAATATATCCAGGGCATCCAGATATGAAAGGAAGAAGTCAAATTCTCATTGTTTACATATGACATGATACTATATTTAGAAAATCCTGAATATTCTACCAAAACTTTTCTAGAAACAATAGAGTTGTTTAGTAAAGTGGCTGGCTATGAAATTAAAACAAAATATTCAAAGCTTTTCTATATACAAATAATGAAAGCCAAGAAAGAGACATTTAAAAATTCCATCAGGTATTGCCTTGCATGTGGCTGACCCAAATTTGACCCCCAGCATCTATATGGCCTCTGAGCCTGCCAGAAGAAATTTCTGAATGCAGAGCTAGGATTATTCATTGACAACTTTCTGGTTGGCCTCTCAAAAATCAACTAACCAAGCAAACAAACAAATAAAAAAAAATTTGTTCACAATTGTGTGTCAGATCAAGTACCTCAGAGTCAAATTAACTAGAGGTCAAAGACCTATACAAAGTAAACTGTATAGCTCTACTTCAAGAAATACAAGAAGACACAAGGAAACGAAGACACATAACCTGCTCATAGACTGGGAGGATCAACATCAGTATAATGTTAATGTGCAGAATTAATGTAATCTTTATTAGAATACCAATGATTTTCTTCAAGTGAATATAATAGAATACTTTTTTGTTAGAATATATTTTGTCAAAAATGAATATCATGTAATTTTAAATTATTCTGTAATTGAATTTCATCATCCTCATAATAATTGAAGGATAATGTTTACATGAACTGATATAATAATTAACACTAAAATTTTAGTTATGGAACTGGTGAGGTGGTGCTAGAGGTAAGGTGTCTGCCTTGCAAGCACTAGCCAAAGAGGACCATGGTTTGATCCCCCGGAGTCCCATATGGTCCCCCCAAGCCAGGGGCAAATTCTGAGCGCTTAGCCAGGAGTAACCCCTGAACATCAAAAGGGTGTGGCCCGAAAAAAAAACAGAAAAAAAAAACGTTTTTAGTTACAAGAATTCTTTGAATAGTCACATGGTAACTAATAAATTATGCCTCAAATATTTTTACAAAGTAAGTAATGCAAAATATGAACCATGATAAACCTTCAACCATTGGAATAGAAGAAATATGATAGATTCAGATTGGTCTTTTACAAAACCCACAGAAATGTTCAGAAAAACACTGAGAAAACTTTCGTGCTCAAGTATCTCATTAAGTAGAGTAATAACTGACCCCTTTTCAACCATTTTTCCTAATTAGTTTATGGAACAAAAACTTTAAACTGAAGCTAAAGTGAAAGAAATACTGAAATTGTGCAAGTGCATTATTCAACAGTAACGGAGACATAGTTTATCTGAAGTAGAACTTGAAATAAACTATCATTTTAGAAGATAGCAAAATTTCATCTGAGTTTGAGAAATTAAACCTACCAAGAGAAATTAGAAGAAATTATAAATTAGAATATGCTACTTTTTTTGGTTTATCGGCCACATCTGGTAATGCTCAGGGGTTACTCCTGGCTATGCACTCAGAAATCGCTCCTGGCTTGGGGGACCATAGGGAATGCCTGGGGATCAAACCGTGGTTCCTCCTAGGCTAGCAGTGCAAGGCAGACTTCTTATGGCTTGAGCCACTGCTCCAGCCCCCAGTATGCACTTCTAATTCAAAGACAACCTATCTTGCTTTACTTTCCCCTAAAAACCCAAGAAAAAAGAGAAGTGCAAAAGCCTAATTATTTTTGTTAGTCTTGCTGGTAAAAAAAAGTGTGGCTCAGGAGACCTGCCTTCAAAGAAATACACTACTAATTCTAGTGTGCACTATCAGCAATATGCTCTTTTAATAACTATGCTTCCCTATTAACTTTCTCTATAAAAATCTCAGGCAAGATGTGTTATTTTGGGTATTAGCTACCACCTTCAAACTGCTATCATAGTGTCTCTTGACAGCAATCAATTTTATTAGCACCAAAACTGAGACACATTAGGTACTCATTATTTGTGTTACAAATATACATTATATTATTACAAATAATTATTACACATAATTATTATTTTTAGAAATAATAAGATTGTAAGCTCCAAACTATGGAACACTGTGGACTCATTTATATGGATATAAATAAAATGAATTAATGTAATGTGTTCATTTAATCTTTTGTTCATAGATTTAGTAACATCCCAAAAGTAAAACAACAAGATTAATTACAACTATTTATTTATTTACTTGTTTTTTGGGCCACACCTGGTGGCGGCGCTCTGGGGTTAACCCTGGCTCTGCATTCAGAAATCGCTCCTGGCAGGTACCGGGGGATCATATGGGATGCCTGGATTCAAACCACAGTCTGTCCTAAATTGGCTCTGAGCAAGGCAAATAACCTACCGCTCTGCTATCTCTCTGTCCCCAGATTTTATTAATGCAAAATACACCTAAAACAGCTCAACTTTTTTTTTTAGGGGTAGGGTAATATCCTTTATTTGTGAGGGTTGGCCCCCTCTGCACTTCCTCAAAAGTTCTTGGACACGATGCTGTCAGCCTTGGCCAGTCTGAGGATGGAATCATAGGACTCATCCATCCTGTGGATAGCCCTGCAGATGGCGTAGGTCTTAAACTGCCCGTTAAACCTTTCAGTCACCTGTCCACCTTGGCTACATTTATCTGGATGGACGCTTAGTCCTTGGCGCTGTTGGTCATGTTGCTGTCAGAGCATTTCCCCAGGACGTACAAGTCCATGAACTTGCCAGCGTCATTCTGCAATGCACGTGCTGGCACGACAGTCAGGCAACCAACCTGATGTGTCCACGATGGGCCCAAGCACGGAAAAGCAACATTTTCTATTTATTAGACTATTTAAAATTTCACACAAATTGTAAAATTCACTTATAGAATTATTCCTTTTTTCTGTTAACTGTATAAGTACATATTTCTTCAATATTATTTAAAGTGAATTGTTTTAAAAATAAGATTATGATTTATTTCCCAAAAATTTACCCCCAAATAATCTATATATAATATATGTGCTGGGCACTAAAAATCCAGAAAAAGAACTAGAAGCCTTAGGATTAATTTTCTATTTGTTCACTTAAGGGTGATATTTTATTTCTTAAAAAGTGCTGAGGAACATAGGCCAAGTAAGTTTGAAAAACTCTGGTTAATTCAAATTATAAAATTAAAATTATGTTTATTTTTAATTAATTAAATTTGTTAATTAATAGTAGGATAATACATAAATATTTAAAAGAATGAAGCAAAAATGTAATAAAATAGTAAGTCAGTATAGTAGAAAAGTTTGTGGAGAAAAGATACCCAGAGGTCAGTTAACAAGAAACTGAATCTCATATTCAGAATGTATTTAATGATTTGTTGGAATCATTATTCTGAATGACTATTTGCAAATATTAGTACATTATAAAATAAAGTACTAACAAAACTTAACTCTTGACCCTTCAAAATAGTTAGGGTTCGTGACTCTTAGACACTTTACATATGATAGCCTAGATAATACATATTAGACTTCATTGCATAAATACTTAAAAATCCTAAAGAGCTGTTTTCTAATCAAATTCTATACCTGAGTATATTTATTTTTAATGTCAAGTCTATTTAATATGACCTTTATTCAGCATCATTGTCATGCTAAACAGTTACATCTTGCTATTTAAATGCAAAATAGTTTAACCTTTGTTTTTGAGAGTAAAGTGTCTTTATTTTAAGTGGCTGACACCTAAGGTATTTACCTTTAGAACAGAAGAAACTTAGTTATTTTTCAATTTTTTTAGTAGTTATTGTTCTAATGCTTTAATAATTCCTCATACAATATACAACACTTCATACATTCCCATAAATCAATACTTGATTAGGCTTTTAAATAAACCAATTTAAAGTGAATTACATTAAGTTAATTTGTTTATTTTGTGGTATGTAGCCACACCTAACAATGCTTGTTACTGAACTAGGATGTTGTTATGTGTAAGGTATGTGTTAACAATTGTATTATGTCTGTTCTAAAATAAATAAAAAACATAATTTTATAACATACACCCAAATAGTCAAACACTGGTACATATTTAAACATTTGTGTTTATAGACAAAGGCATAGACTTGGACCTATAAGAATTTATACTACATTCTATTTTCAAGGAAATAAAAATTCACATGATTTTCTAGGTCTAGAGTGATCACCATGCTTACCTTGCATGTTACAGTTGCTGGTTTGATCCCCAGCAACACCAATGTCCTCCCCAGGCACCACCAGCTATAACACTTAAAACACAGCCAGGAGTAAACCCTGATCACCAATAGGTATAAAACATAAACCCCAAAACAAACAAAACTAAATTATTTTTCACAATTGTGTATAATGAGCTTAATATTTATAAAATAAAAGTAAATAATTTCTTCAACTAAGTCCTATGTTAAGTTCCTCCCCACATGAAAGTTTCTTCTCCTAGCTCCTCTTCTTCCTTTTCTTTCCAATTACACTTTGATACCTTATAAAAAAATATGGTCTTTATTTTAACTGCTGGGGCTATTACTATAATAATAAAATAGTATATTTAATAATAATAATAATTGAGTTTACTTTTCCCTTTAGTCCTTTTGTAAGGATACATTGCTTCTCAATCTCTCCTTGTAAATATATATAATATATAATATAATATATTATATTAATATAATAATAATAATAATTGAGCTTACCTTTCCCTTTAGTTCCTTTGTTAGGACACATTGCTTCGCAATTTCCCTATGTGAATTTATCCTCCTTTTTAAACAATTATATCTTTTACCTCTTTTATTTTGGTGGGGGAGTTAAGTAAACCAGATGATCATTGGAACTACTCTCAGCTTTGTGCTCTTTGCTTGGGAGATTGCTTTCAGAATTGCTAGAAAACCATACAGATTTATAGAACAAACTTAAACCTCCAGCATGTGAATCATGAGCTCAATCCTTTAAAAATAAACTCCCCTGATCCCTTTCTTAAGTTTTCTATTATTCTAGTTTTTTCCATAAAGTTCATTCTAGGCATTAAAGTAGATATGAGCAAATCTTATTTAATTTGCAAATATTAGGGGCCAGAGAGGTGGTGCTAGCGGTAAGGTGTCTGCCTTGCAAGCGCTAGCCAAGGAAGGACCGCAATTCGATTCCCCAGAGTCTCATATGGTCCCCACAAGCCAGGGGTGATTTCTGAGCACTTATCCAGGAGTAACCCCTGAGCATCAAACGGGTGTGACCCAAAAAACCAAAACAAAGAATTGCAAATATTAATTTTTAATTTTTTCAAAAAGCAGTACTTACTCCTGCTGGATCTGTATTCAGAGATTACACCTAGAGAATTGGGGGTGACCATTGGGATGTTGGGATCATACTCAGATTGGTCACATGAAATATTAATACCCCACTTGCTGTATTATCTCTTCTGACTTATTAACATTTTAAAAATTATTAATGTAAATTAAATTATAAATGTAACTTAAAAATAATTTAGAATTTACAGAACTTTATATGATTATTTTATTATTTCCACTGAATTTATCTATTCTGTGAGTTTGATTTTATGTATTTATGTGTGTGTGTAGGGTAGTATGGGGGACTGAGCCACACCCTATGGTGCTCAGGGCAGTCTCCTGGCTTTCTGCTTAAGAATCTCCTCTTGTATTACCAGAGGACCAAATAGTGTATATGCAAAGAAGCACCTGAACCCCTATATTGTCCCTTCACAATGTTTGTTTTGTATTGTGTTTTAAATTATTTAAAAAATAATTGAGATGATACAAACTTGATTTAATATTTCATGACATATTTACATAAAGACAAATTGAGGGAAAAAAGTAGGGCTTTTTATGGTATAAAGAACAAAGAACATGCAAGGGCTGGAGAGATAGCACAACAGTGAGGAATTTTCTTGCAAGTGGTTCCCTGAGCCTGCCTGGAGCGATTTCTGAGCACAGAGCCAGGAGTAACTCCTGAGTGTAGGGAGCCAGATTCTCCCTCACAGTCTTGGCATAAGCACAGCCATCTTGTAGCAAACTGCCATTTTCTAACAGGCCTGTCCATTAGTTGAATTGTGTATGTGCCAACTGGCCATGAGTTGACGCAGATCAAAAGAACCATAAGGTCACACTCTTCTGGCTCAGGAAACTCAGACCTATAGATATAGCATTTCGTGTGATAATAGGATATTCCTCAGGAAACTTGTATTAAATTAACAGGTACATTCCAAACCTTTTGAACTGAATGATGGCAAATGTATGCTTGACAAATGTTTGCTTTGTCCCCTCCTCCCTTTGTGTAAACACTATATAAGTCATGGCATTTCAAAAATAAATCGATGCCATAATCAGAATCCTTGGTGGTCCCCTTTTTCCCACCCATTTCCTTTTCAGGTGCAGACCCTTTCCACGACCACGAATAAACTGAAGCTGTTGGCTGGCACACCTGAGCACAACAAATGTGGCCCCCAAAAACAAAACAATCAAACAAAGAAAAGAGCAAAGAACATGGAAGAGAAAATAGGAAATATCTGATTACCTGTGGTTAGAATTAATAGTGTTTGTGATGAAACAATATAATCAAATAATTAGAAAGTACTTAATTTATTTGGAAGTAGGTTTTAATTTATTGGATATACTATGTTTTATATAAAGTGGAAAAATTATAAGAATATACAGTTCTCTAAATTGTAATCTGCTGCATGGTATCCTAGTAGGAAAAGTTTCTTTTCAAATATATAAATTTATTTCAAAGGAACTTGAAAAAATGTTTTCCATTATGGATCTTATAAAACATAATTGCAAGATTTTCACTCCATTCTTCATGGTAAGAATAATTGCACGTTAAAGTGCAAGAAACATTTTCCCTACTCTGAGTACTATTTTTTCCAACTCATTAGGTAATCAGAGGAACTCTGCCACAAAGTTTTTTAAATACTGCTCTTTCTTTCTAAGTAAGAAAACCCTGAGAAAGACACATTTTTTGATCACTTTAGTCAGGCTACTCTGAGCCCTCTTAATTAAATATCAGCTTTGACACTGGATATCTATCCTTGGTATAATCATTATTCTTTAAAAACTATAATGCTAAACTTGCTTAAAGTAACTCCTTCACTCTTATAATGCGATCTTTCTCAATATCTGATCAATTTTATTATACTTTGTACTCCATTTCTGATCATCTTTGATTACTTTGGGTTAGAGTCCTATGCCAATTCAATAAGAATTCTACTGTGATGTCTCTTCTTAATTGTCCATCCATGACATTATCCATTCACTCTGATATTTGTAAATCCATAGTTGCTATTGTAATTTGAGTTGCCTCCATTTCTTTACCCAGGATTCTTTAACATTAGTGCAACATTTCTTGAAATATAATGATTTTTTTATGAATTTACTGCTATTTCTTCCAATTTTCTTTAGTTTTTAGAATTATTGTATTGATCCATGTTTTAGATTAAAAGTTTATACCTAATTTTCACTATCATGGGATATGACAAAGACGATGTATTTCCTTGCAACAAAGCTCACATACATGCACTCTGGGGTAAGCTCACCCCATAATTTTTCCCAAAATGCCAGAAATTCGACATCATATTTTATAGTGCTGGGTGGCTGTCTCATTCTAAAGTTTTGTCTCAGTGATGTGCATTTTTAAGAATATCTATTATTTAAGATACCTCTTTATTTTTTGAATATATCAATATAGCTTTATGGTAGAAGTCCTCCCTCAAAACGTTGAAGCCTGTTATGATGCTCTATGTTTAATAGTGTTGTAATTGATATTTTTATATTTAGTTACTATTCATTATTGATACAAAGGCTAGTATGCATTAGTAAAAAATATAACATGTTTTATGTACTGACATTTCTCTAACCTCAGTTAGTATTAGAATTTGCACATATATTTTATTTGAAATAAAAAAATCTAAATAATGGACAGTCGAAAATATTTAAGTTTCTAAAAATATTATTAATGTGAAAACGTAAACTTTGAGATTATATACACATTTTCAATTGGCAATCAATTTGCATAAAACAACACTATGGGCAATGTTCATAATAAGTATATTAAAAATGTAAAAATCCATATTTGGGGGAACTTTAAGATGAATGCAGCATAATCTTTCTCAAAATTAGAATATAAAGAAACAAAGTGGGAAAATATCAAAGGCTCCAAAATAACAACAGGTCAGTACTTGAAAAGTGGACTTCAATAGAAAGTTTATCAAGGTGCCACGGAGACAGATAAGATTGGATTACTGCAACAATAGAAGGAAAAGGCCACGTCAGAGAATGAAGTGTTGTTGGAAGGTGGTAAAATATTATGCATCAAAATTCATCAATAATAGTATTGCAAAGAATAGAGTTTACAGTACTGTTAAACCATAGGATTAAATAGAAAGTCTTTGTCATAAAGGCAGGCTGGTAAGTGGAAGAGAAACTGGGGACATTGGTGGGGAGAAGGGACATTGGTGAAATCATTGATGTTGAAATGTTCTATGCCTGAAACTCAGTTACAAATAACTATGTAAACCTCACTGCCTCATTAAAAATATAAAAATAAAAGGTATCAATGATTTGAGTAAAACATTCAATTATTTTAAAATATAGAGCAGAAAGCATTACATTTGTGCGAGCAAAATACATTTCTTTCCTCTACCACTGAGAATAAAATATGTTGAGGAGTTAAGAAAAATAACAGAAAGGTAAATTATTTAAAATGATAAAATATAATTTTAGTTTATTAATTCTATTTTATAAAATATGTGTGATTACATATATGGTTTTCTGAATTTTATATATCCCAGATTCCTTCTTTACTTGAAAGAATCAGATTAGTAGTTATACATTCAGTCACAAAAAAATCTAGCAAGAATGTTTATAAAATCATGTGCCTATATATGTGTGAATTTATAATCTTTTGTTTGTCTATTGGAAATACAAGTAATTTTTTATTATTAAGAAAAGCACAAATCTCTATTTCTTCCAGCAGCATACTGATGAATATCATTAATCTTAATGGACCATTGAGGACCAGTTGCCCTTGTAAAGCTATTCATAATACAATTTAACTCTAATACCAATACCTGAAAATATGTGTGCCTTTCTCCGAAAAATATAGAGTTCACTTATTCTAAAGATAGATGGACTATTTTATATAAAATACAAGTCAAAAATTAAAGTTAAAAGCTTTCATAAATAATGACTGGAAAAATAGTCAGGTGCTGAGTACATACTTTGCTTGCAGGCCTAGTTTTAACCCTTGCCAATGCATGTCCTATACATTAGAACTCCTGGGAGCAACATCTGAACACAGAGCCAAGAATAAACAAAAAATACCAACGGGTATGGTCCTAAATGTTAATTTTAGGCCCAGACCAGTAGGAGAGACAGCAAAAGACAGTGGAAGCCAGGAGTCTGATAAACAGTTTCTCCAGCAATCCAGCAGTGACCATCCAGCTAGAGCAATCTGGCAGGGCAAAATCTCCTAGCTACCCCCTAGCAATTCAGCCCAGAGCCAGGCCAACTGTCATCACAAGAGAAAGGATTTTGGTAACTACTTTATCCTTAAAGTGACAGTAACTCACTTATGGCTGGCCAGGGACCATAAGAGTTTTTGTTTCCTTTTAATAATAACCTTTAATAATGACTCATCTTTCTAAAGCATCTCCTAGTTCCATTTACTTTTAATTTCTGAGTTTATATTACTTTCTAAAGTAGTCGCTAAATATCTTTAAGAAAATAAATAAATAAAAATCTCAAAAAACAGAAAATATGAAACATTTTTATAAAAACAAATAGCAGACACCATAGATTAAATATTTTCTTTGGTAACAGGGTAAACATAAAAAGTTTGTCTTTTCAAAATAATATGAATTTTGCAAAGTGGACATAAAATGTGGTGATAATAAAATATTTTAGCTAGGCATGAGAAACATGTTGTGACATAACTTGACTTATGTCCCAGAATAGTTTAATGATCCAAGTAACAAATCTCAGGATCTGAGTTGGGACACACTCTTTTATAGAAAAAATAATTAAAACTGAAATGCAAACTTTCTCTAACCACCTAATTCACTTACTGTTTTAGTACATTTTTATTATAAACTTTTTTATTTTTTATTATTATAAAAAATAAAATAATTCTAGCCATCTCAATATTATGTTAGGACAAAATGAGATAATACACCCAATATACTTAGAGAAGTACTCACACCTAATACTTTTTAAATGTAAATATGTATTATCTTTGATAATTAAAATTAGATATTCAGGTATGTCTACAAAATGCCAAAAGATTACATAATGTTTTAGTAGCAAAATTATATAGTTATTTAAAATTATTTCAAATGTCAAGTGTTGTGAAAATATCTGTCATGTTTGAGAGTGCATTTCTTTGATAGAGCAGTAAAAATAGTTTGTTTGGGGGCCAGAGTGGTAGAGCAAGAGGTAGGGCATTTGCCTTGCATGTGCTAACCTAGAATGGACTGTAGTTCAATCCCCCGGAGTCCCATATGTTCCCCCAAGCCAAGAGCATTTTCTGAGTTCATAGCCAGGAGTAACCCCTGAGCATTACCGAGTATAACCCAAAAAGCAAAAAAAAAAAAAAAAAAGAATATATTCAAATATTACTGTATTATAGTGACTTTAAAGATAATTTAAAGATTAAAAAATTTTAAAAGAATATTTTAGAGAACTCACTCACTATAGAAGGACTTCCTTCTTCTACTGCCATAAAATGCTACAAATTACATTGTAAGAATATTATTTTTAGGGCCCGGAGAGATAGCACAGCGGCGTTTGCCTTACAAGCAGCCAATCCAGGACCAAAGGTGGTTGGTTCAAATCCCGGTGTCCCATATGGTCCCCCGTGGCTGCCAGGAGCTATTTCTAAGCAGACAGCCAGGAGTAGTAACCCCTGAGCACTGCCCGGTGTGGCCCAAAAACAAAAAAATAATATTATTTTAAACACTTATTATTTTTAAGAAATTATAGAAAATATTAACTTGCATATCTATAGAAACATTGCTTGGGAAAAGAGAAATAATACAATGTGGGAGATAAATCTGTGAGCCAGATACCTATACAGATAGGCATATGGGGAATAATCATTTAAACAATCTGCTTTTTAAGTAGGCTGAATCAGCAACATGGAGAGTTGGTCATATCCAAAACCTTTCCAGAATATAAAGAAATAGATAGAAATAATGTAAATATTTTTTTCTATCATTTTAAAATAAAATGAAAGAAGAGTGAATTATAATTATAAACACCATTAATTGCTAGATAGTACTTTTTATAAAATAAATTCACTTTACAAAATAGTAACAATCAAAACAAATTAAAATCATCATTTAATCAATAAGGAAACTATAAAGTTTCTAAGTTTAATATAGTTATATATATGTGGGACTTTTATGAAGAAAATGATATAATTAAAACATTACTTATATTATTATATATTGTATATAGAATATACATATGTATTGTATATATACATGTTGATATCTGCAAAACTAAATTTTCTACCAACAATCCATCTATATACTTATTTAATTCTAAAATTCTGTCATCTTTTAAGACAGATTAGGTAATCAAAAAACTAATTTAGAAAAATGTTGGCTATGAATAATAAAAAAACATTTTATAAATACTATCACAGAAGTATTATAAGAACAAGGCATTGTTATGGTTATATTAAGAAACCAGGATATTGATATGAATATATGTATATGAATATTCATAAAACACAGCTAAGAAATATAATATATCTACTATTTTAATTTTAGTTTGGTGAGCACTTAATTCCAAAGTAAAAATTTTAGTTATTTATAAAAAATTAAAACTCAATAATTTCATACAATTAAAGAAATGATCATAAATTTTAGAAATATAATAGATAAATATATATGGATTAGCCTGGCAGAAGCCCTCTGAAACAGAGGATGAGTGCTCCTCCCCTAAAGGACAAAGTTAATCAGAAAGGCACACACAAACCCCTCCTTGGCTGAGGAAACAAAGGCATTGCCTGCCAAGAGAAACAAAAGCATCAGGAGCCACAGCTCTGCTATATCAGGCAGAAGCCACGAGAAAAAGAGGGGTAAATGCACTCTACCCCAAAGAATCAAGTAAAGCTAAGAGTCACATACAAGCTGCTCCCTGGCTGAGAGAACAAATGTTTCACTCCGTAGCTGTGCTTATTCCCTAAACAACAAACAATAGTACAATATGAAGAAAAAAACAAAAACTACAAAAGACACTATGGGAATGCATCAGAGAACGTGGCTTGGCTTAGAAAATATAAAGATGATGTGTCTGAAGATACCACATAGTCTTTTTGAGAAAGACTTCAGAGAAGAGATTTAGAGGATGTTCAAGGAACTCAAAGAATACATGGAATGAACCTAACAAATCACAAGTCAGAATCAAGAAGACATCAAAGTAGAAATAAGCAAACTCCAAACAGAAATATCCAGGCTAAAAATTTGGTAGTCAAATAAAATCTCCCTGGAAAGCCTCACCGACAGAGTAAGAACTGTTGAAGATGGAATCAGTGAGCAGAAAGATGAGATGCATAAAATATCCATAAAAATTTGTTGGCTTAAGGCTGAAAAAGAGCCTTAAACAACTATCAAGCAATGAAAAAGTCCTCAAATATGTGAACAGACAGCAAAAAAGAATAATGTGATAAACTCAAAAAAGAATATATAAAAATCTCCATGAAAAATCAACAGTTAGGACATCATTACAAAAAAAAACTCCCAAAGCTAAAAAGTGCGTACAACCAAATACCACAAATCCAAAGAGTACTGGCTAACCATTTATCAAGAAAAAATTGAAGCTAAATAAACAAATGTAAAATAAACAACTAAACAACTGATTTTCTTAATTTATAACATTTTTTACTTTGACATTTTTGTTACATATTAAACATTTATCTCTCTTAAAACAACTGTATTTATTTTGTGTTTTTTTGTATTATTCTATAATTATATTTTCCATGGTCCCAATATTTCTAATTTTGCTATTAGATAATCCATAAATAAATGCATATATGAAGAAAATTCATGAAGTCTAATTTTACTTTAAATATTCTCTCTCGTATACGTAAAAGCATAATAATCAAGAAAAAATATTCCAACCAAAATATTAATAAAATAGAAATAATTCTTGAAGATTTCATATTACATACAGGTACAAACAATTGACAATATTAGAACTTTCAAAGTCAGTGGCTTTGGGTCATAATATAGAATTGTTAATATAGAGTACTTAATGTAAAGCCTTTTTTGCAATCACTGAAATTAGTATTGGTAAAGCTACAAACAGGACCAGAGTTGATCTTCTTCAGTGATCTGCTTCATCTAAGAAAATTGAGCAAGAAAGTACACAAAAATGAGTAGGTGAATCCTCGGGATGGGAAATGAATGTGTGGGGTGAGATACCTGCTCAAAGAAGGGAACATATATGAAGCAGAAATGGTACATAATGACACTTTTAGGTTAAATTAAATTTGATTGTTTTTTTTCGTTTGTTTTGTTTTGTTTTGTTTTGGGGCCAAACCCGGCGATGCTCAGGGGTTACTCCTGGCTGTCTGCTCAGAAATAACTCCTGGCAGGCACGGGGGACCATATGGGATTCGAACCAACCATCTTTGGTCCTGGATCAGCTGCTTGCAAGGCAAACGCCGCTGTGCTATCTCTCCGGGCCCTTAAATTAAATTTGAGCTCAGAATTGCCTGTAGGGGCATTACTAAACTTGTGTTAAAGAGGCAAGAATTACCTTTAATTTGTTTGTTTGGGTTTGGTTTGGTCAGAGGACTCCTCTGGAGATTCTAGTCCACCCAGAATATTTATTCAGCTTTATGGATGGAGGAATGGAGATTCCTTCTCCCTAATAGTGCATGGTATACCCTGGCCACACCAGTGGCGATTCTGGGGACCTCCAGAACTGCACTCAAAGATACTCTTCCTTATATAATGACAAAGAATATTACATACTTAAGGTTTAATAGTACAGCTAATAGGTCAATTGCCTTCCTTCCAACCTGGGTTAACAGGCTTGATCCTTTCAATACCGGTGTGATCTACAGAGCATTTCCAAAAGTGATCATTGAACACTTAACCAGGAGAAAGCCCTGAGCACAGGGCTTTTAATCACATGTTGATCTTAAACAAAATAATTAACTTCTAAAATTATACTGTATGTATATATGGTAAAATGATTACCAAAATAAGACTATCATAATCCTCATCTTGGGTAGTTAAATTTGGTAAGGTTTTAAAACATTTACTATATGATTCTTAGCTAATTTCAAATATATAAACAATATTATTATAGTCATTATTTGGTACATTAGATAATCAAAACTTATTTTTTTCTAATTGAAAATGCTAGACTTTAATGAAACATCCCATGGCATCCATCCCTTAATATCTTGATAAACACTAGCAAGTTCTTTATATATGTGTTCTATTTTTTGTTTGTTACTTTTAGTGACTACACCTAGTGGTGTTCAAGGAATATTCCTTTCTATGGACTCAAGTATCACTCCTGAAAGGGCTCAGTGGACCATGTGTGGTGCTGGGGATCAAGCACTGATGGGCCATGTACAAGAATATAACCCTACCCAGGGTACTATTTTTCCCCTATCTGAGTTCTACTACCTAAAATTTTGCATATAAATGAGTTGCCATAGGACTTGGTTTGGGCATTAAGTGAGCTCCCAAATGTGTTAGGTAGGTGGTCAGACATTCATTCTGGTTGGTTATATGTTCACTGCAGGGCCCAAAAATAGAAAGCTGCTCAGGCCTTTCATAACTGGGAGCCAAAGGCCATCGGGGTGTATATGAGACACTCCTATGGCAGTACCCAGTGATACTCTGGGAATCTTTTGGTGTCTGGAATGGCACTTGACTGGTAGGGTACTTGACTTGCTAGGTAGGGACCAAACACTGAACTGTGTCTATGTCATAATTTGTATTGCTCCTTTTTCTTCCTTTTATTCTTGTTATTTAATATGATATTTTCTTGGCTCATTTGTACTCTCACTGACATTTTTTAAATTACTAACAATTTTACACTGTAGGTGTAGGGTGTTTGCTTTGCATTCTGCAAACTGTATGTTATTTACCAGCATCCCATATGGTCCCCAAGTACTGTCAGGAATAATTCCTGAGTGCAGAACTAAGAGTAACTCCTGTGCATTCCTGGTGTTTAGGACTCTAAAAAAAGATTACACCTAAGTAAAAATAACAAATGATAAAGTTGGAAAAGTACAACACAAAGTAATTCCATGCATAATAAAATCTGGAGATCACAGATGTAATTAAAAAAAATTAGGGGTCAGCTAGTTTAGCTTTTGGAATGCTTGTCTTGCAGTTGTGTGAACCAGATTCTATCTCCGAATCACTGTATGGTCTCCAGAGACCACCAGAAATCCTTCCTGAAAGCAGAATGAAGACTAATACCTGAGCACAATCAAGTGTTTCCCAAAACTACGAGAATAAATAAAATGCAAAATCAGTTTTAGAGTTTCTAGAAGACTATACATAAATAGTATCACTTGAACTGGAGAGATGGTACAAGAGTTAAAGTTGCATTTCTCCATTTCATTTCTTCACACTATGAAGTCCCCCAGCCACCACTTGGGACTAAACCAAGACAAATCCAAGGACTAAGCCTGAGGACAGAGCCAGAGGAGTTCCCAGCACTGTCAGGTGGCCCAAACCTCAAGCCCTTCTAAAAATACCTAATTTAAAATCAAGTATGAATAAGAAAAAGGGCATTCTATCTCTGAATCACTGTATAGTTTTCAGAGACCACCAGAAATTTTTCCTGAAAGCAGAATGAAGACTAATACCTGAGCACAATCAAATATTTTCAAGCAGAAAATATAAGCTTGTAATTGTTATCTTTAGAATACAAACAAGAATTAGTGCCTCATTTTGATAAGATTAAGTACATTATATAATAATAATAGAAAGACTGAATAAATAACTGAATGAGGGAAATCTCTTACTGTGAATAAAAATTCCTTTAAAAAGGTCAACTTTAAAGTGTTTAATTTAAAATAGGGTTTGTATGTAATATATAAACAACTGTTTTAAATATACAAGTTATAGTAAAAAAATAGGGCAGAAAAAGTGTGATGGATACTTTAATGCTATGTGATGGTTATATAAATTGTTTATAAATTATTATTTATTTAAAATAAAGTATTTTCTAGAATCAAATAGAAAAGCATGAATGAAATCAATTTATTGAGAGATTAAAAATAAAATAATATTAATTTATTGTTGCAACATATTTAGTATTGTTACTGATCTCTAAAATTATAACATCTATTTTATTTTGATATTTTAATTTTGAATTAAAATTTGCATTAGTTTTTTAAGATTATATATAATATATTTAATCAATTAAAATAATTCAAAAAACAAGTTTTACTAAGAATTAAAATATTTAAAACATTAAAACATCATTAGTAACTGCACAAATGAGTAGAAATATTACTCATCTTAGTTATTTGGTATTTCTGGTACCATTTAATTTTTATGAGGACATATACATCTATACATATGATCCATATGCGGCTTTTAAATAAGAAAACATTCTTTTTGGTTTTAATGTCCCTTCAAGTTTTATGACTAATTCTGAACTAAAAGAAAATGTAAATGTTTACTTGGAATAAAATAAAAAAGAAACTTGATTGGAAAAGTAATTATAGTTGAATTTTAGACTGCATCCATATATATTTAATATATTATACTTAATATATTTTATATTTTTATTATTTATATTGTATATTATATATTTATATTTTATATATGGTATATATAAAATAATTTTGTCTGCATCAATCTCACTACCAGTAGTATACTCAAGTTCAAAACCACCATTCTAAACTAACACCTTTACAGGGACAAAGTCTATAAAATTGTAAGTTTAGTTAGGTGAACACTTAATTACAAATAACATTTATTTCATGTAAAACTTTGTATCAAATAAATAATATAAAATATCATATATAAGAGGAGATACTCTAAATTTGTAATGAGTTCTTTAAATAGTTGTAGTATTTATATGAATTCATATGTTAAATACTCAAAATTATAAGATATTTATTTTTTCCGAATGCATGTATAGGTTAAATGCTACCACAATAAAATGTTAGCAAGCTTTTTCATAGAAATCAGAAATGCATGACAATTGAATGTTCAAAACTAGCTAATAATTTGAAGAAGTACAAGGTGAATATATATACCTTTATATAAAGCAATTATTCAGACCTATAGAATATGTTTACTGAAAGTGTAATTAAACAAATCTAGTTCATCTTAATTTGAAAATGTATCTGTTATATATTCCTCTGTTTTACCATGTTTGATTAATGAACTAGTGTCATTTTCATCATAGTTTTTAATATTATAGATTATCTGATTTTTATATTATCATACATATTACATGGAGGAAAGAACTTCTGTAAATATGGACATTTTTATTTTATTACTAAATTTAGAGATAATAGCTCTTTGAAAATAAGCAAATCAGAAATAAATAAATACATACAGTATAATTTTACTTTTCTTATAATTAAAACAAAGTATTTGGCTCTTAATCAAAGTACAGATTTTTTAAAAGCTTAATAATAATTATGACATTATTTGATAAACTCTACTTTCCCTTTATAATGTATAAAATAGCGCTGTTCACTTAAAGCTTATTAAACTATGGTTCATGTTATTATTTTCTATTCTGGAATGTCAGTCCACATACATTATTCACATGAAGTAGAGTGAACTTTAAATAGGGAGATTATACTGGAGGGAAATGAGAAAGTCATCATTCTCAATTTTACCCCATACTGTTATTAAAGGTTACATAGGCAGTGATCTTTCTTTTCCCCACTTTTCAAAAAGGGCTTTCTTCCTTTACTTTTAACTTTCTGAACGTCTTTATTATCCTTTTTCATGCCTATAATATTCACACAATTCTGATTGTTTTCTGTATTATATGCAGGAATAGATTCAGTGTTTTTAAAATGATGTATCACCCTATATTATCACATAGAATTTTAAAAATAGTGGTGAATATAATATTGTATTTCATTATTTACTTCTTAACTTTACAGTATCTAAAAAGTGAATTAAAATCCTTAACTATAAAATATTTGCTGAGAATTTGAACATCAATTTCTAGTTTATTGTAAATTAAGCTATTGAATATTTTTTGAATACCATATACTTATGGGAGAAATACATGATTGTACTTGTGTATTAGGTTTCTGATACAAGTTAAATATTACAAAAACACAACATAAAATTTGATTTGTTATTTCAAAAGTAGCATTTTGTGATCTCCAGGGAAGTATTTAAACTGTATGAAAATTTGATTTGTTATTTCAAAAGTAGCATTTTGTAATCTCCTGGGAAGTAATTAAACTGTACTGTATTTACATGTATGAAGGTAAAATCCAAATGGATTAAAGACCTTGATATCAGACATGATACCATAAAGTATATAGAACAACACGTCGGTAAAAAACGCCATGACATTGAGACTAAAGGCATCTTCAAGGAGGAAACTGCACTTTCCAAACAAGTGGAAGCAGAGATCAACAGATGGGAATACATTAAGCTGAGAAGCTTCTGCACCTCAAAAGAAATAGTGCCCAGGATACAAGAGCCACCCACCATGTGGGAGAAACTATCCACCCAACACCCATCAGATAAGGGGCTAATTTCCAAAATATACAGGGCACTGACAGAACTTCATAAGGAAAAAAAACATCTAATCCCATCAAAAAATGGAGAGAAGAAATGAACAGATGCTTTGATAAAAAAGAAATACAAATGGCCAAAAGGCACATGAAAAAATGGTCCTCGTCACTAATCATCAGGAAGATGCAAATCAAAACAACGATAAGATACCATCTCACACCACAGAGATTGGCATACATCACAAAGAATGAGAACTATCAGTGCTGGCGGGGATGTGGAGAGAAAGGAACTCTTATCCACTGCTGGTAGGAATGCCGTCTAGTCCAATCTCTATGGAAAGCGGTATGGAGATTCCTCCAAAATCTGGAAATTGAGCTCCCATTCGACCCAGCTATTCCACTCCTAGGGATATACCCTAAGAACACAAGAATACAATACAAAAATCCCTTCCTCACACCGATTTTTATTGCAGCACTATTCACAATAGCCAGGCTCTGGAAACAACCCCGATGCCCTTCAACAGACGAATGGCTAAAGAAACTGTGGTACATATACACAATGGAATATTATGCAGCCGTCAGGAGAGATGAAGTCATGAAATTTTCCTATATATGGATGTACATGGAATCTATCATGCTGAGTGAAATAAGTCAGAGGGAGAGAGAGAGAACAGAATAGTCTCACTCATCTATGGGTTTTTAAAAAAATAGAAGTCATTTTTGCAACAATCCTCAGAGACAATGATCGGAGGGCTGGAACTTCCAGCTCACTTCATGAAGCTCACCACAAAGAGTGGTGAGTGCAGTTTTAGAAATAACTACACAGAGAACTACAATAATCATGTGAATGAATGAGGGACCTGGAAAGCCTGTCTGGTGTACAGGTGGGGGTGGGGTGGGATGGAGGGAGATTTGGGACATTGGTGATGGGAATGTTGCACTGGTGAAGGGGGTGTTCTTTATATGACTGAAACCTAATCACAATCATATATGTAATCAAGATGTTTAAATAAAGGAAAAGAAATAAATAAAAAATAGTTAATTAGCATTTAAATAATGATTATTAAAATTGAAAAATAGTTATAATATAAATAATAATAATAATTAGTTGTTTGGAACTCTTTATCTCTTTTTTGTTTAATGTTTCATGACATTAAATGAGTTAAATAGCTAAGATCATTCAAAAGTAAATTATTGACATTCTTGAAAACAGTTATATAATATATTGCATATATTAAATATGTAATATATAATTATATTATAATATGTTAATAATATAATATAATTTATATATGTCAGAAAGGCAATGAGATTTAGAGGAAAAAATTTTAGCAATATAATATCTAAGCAACTTAATTACAACCATAAAATTCAGTCTCAATATTGTCATAAGAGAAGCAAAAATAAGCCTGTAACATGTTTGTTTTAACTGAAAGTCATAAGGCTCAGAGAAAGAATACAGCTTGTAAGACACTTGTTTTGTATGTGACTGAGTCAAGTTTAATCTTCAGCATCACTTATGGTTCCTGGAGCATG
Source organism: Suncus etruscus (assembly GCF_024139225.1). NCBI lineage: Eukaryota > Metazoa > Chordata > Mammalia > Eulipotyphla > Soricidae > Suncus > Suncus etruscus. Next base: position 73,020,296 of record NC_064851.1, on the reverse strand, counting down.
TCCAGAAGAGAATCTAAAAAGTAGGGTCAAGAGCAAACAGGTAAAACTCCCCAAAATAAAATAAAATAAAATAAAATAAAAAATAATGGCATGTTATAGTGAATAAATATTTCTGTCTTTTCTCTTAATCTATATAGAACATACTACTTTCACATACCTTACAATTCCTTCACTATTGTTACACTAATAATTTTTACATTTATTCTTATTGCAGTAAATAAGTTTGCAGAGTTAAGTTGTTTATGTTTTAGAGATGCAGTGTTATACACAATTTCTGCAGACAAAAAGCCAATAAATATCCTTCCATAATATAAAATTTGATATTATTATCTCACTCCCAACTACTGTTTAAACTAGTTCTGGGTCTGTTTTCATGAATATTATATAGCTTCTCTTTTTTTCTCTTTTTCTCTTTCCTTATGTCTATCTATATATCAATAGATATCTAGGATATATCTATATAAAATATGACTTTTTTCTTCTGATTTATTTTACTTGATGTTCTTTAGTTTCATCTTTGCTACAGAAAAAGGAACGATTTCATCTTTACATATAGACCCGTGGTATTCCAAATTGAATAAAATCTATGGTATAGTTCCTACCTCTTTTTTCATTCTTCCAGGTTTGTACTTGGATTACTTCTGTATCATGGCAACTGTAAATAGTATGGCAATGAACATAGGTATGCTTATATATTTTAAAATTAGTGTCTGTATATTTTGTTTAGATAACCAAAATAGAATTGCTAGATCATATGGTAATTCACCTTTTAATTTTTGAGAAGTTCAATATCATTTACCATAAAAAATGGAACCAGGGCCCAGAGAGATACCACAGCAGTGTTTGCCTTGCAAGCAGCCAATCCAGGACCTAAGGTGGTTGGTTCGAATCCCGGTATTCCATATAGTCCCCCGTGCCTGCCAGGAGCTATTTCTGAGCAGACAGCCAGGAGTAACCCCTGAGCACCGCCGGGAGTGGCCCAAAAACCAAAAAAAAAAAAAAAAAAAGGAACCAGTTATATTATTCAATCAATTCAATCCAATCCAATCCAAGGGTTCATTTTTCTCCAAATCTTGACCAAGACTGATTGTTTGTGACCTGTTTGATACAGATCATGAATATCATTTTAATATTTCTGAATAATCAGTGATCAGTTTAATTTGCCTGTTCCCTTTGTATGTTGTTTTTGAAAATATTCTTTTAGCTCTTTACAATATTTTGAAATGGTATGTTTGTTCTTTGAAGTTTTTTTGTATGTTTATTTTTGGGTGATGAGTTTTATAAACACTTTCTGTATCTGACATCTGAAGCAAATGTTTGAATAGGAAGGCTATGTTTTAGTATTAATTTACTTTGTGTTACAATTTTTTAGCTTAATCTATTTTTAATTGCTATTTTTCCCTCTTGTTTATTTTCCACTTGCTTTGCCTTGTGACAAATTTTAGTTAGAGTTTATAAACTGAACTGAGGTGATTAAGCCCAAGCAAGAGCATAGTTGGGAGAAAATAAAAATGATTGACCTGCAGCATGCAGCAGCAAGGACAGCTGCATTCTGTGGTCAGCATTTGGACTAAAAAAGTGCAATTTTAAACTGAATTGGGATGAGTGAGGCAAGGCAAGAGCTTGGCTAGTTTACTCAAAAGTTGCTCATTTCTTCTAGTTGATAAATCTTATCACAGCACATAAAATAAAGCACAATACTTCAAAGGTAACAATAAAAAGAACAACACGGAACCCCAACACACCTAGTGAGTGAATATGGTAATTCTGAATCTCAACTAACATTAACCACCTACATAGCCTCACTGGTCAGGACCATAGACAAAAATATTAAGGCTTTCTAGAGAACTCAGAAATAAATAAATAAATAAATTTTTATGCACAGCCATAAAATTCAAAAGTATATGAGAGTAGAAATGAGAAAACTTCAAACAAAACTATCAGGACTGAAATACTTGTTAGGTAAAACAAAAAATATGGAAATCCTTACTAGCAGAGTACCAGCTGATGAAGACAGAAATCGTGAGCTGGAAGACAGCTGCATAACATGCCCATTAAACAGAAGAAATTGGAAATGAGACTTAAAATAACTGAACAAAAGATGTAAAATACCCTCAAATTAAGGGAACAGACAAAAATAGACCTTTGGAATAAATTTAACAGGAACAGCGTAAGAATCAAAGGAGTCAAGAGAACCAGGAGAAAACCCCTATGAAGAAGCAACAGTCAAAGATATCATAGCTGAAGAATTACTAGAACTGAAAAATTCTTGCACTCATATTCTGTTTGCACCAAGAGTACCATCTAAAAAAGATCCAAATTAAAACACCTCAAGGCACATCCTAATTACAGTAATGAAAACCAGATATATATATATATATATATGTATAAAATACTAAAAGGACCAAGATCAAAAAGGAAAATTACATACAAAAAAGTTTCCTTAGGATTTATAGCAAATTTATCACAAGCTACCTTTTAAGCCTGATGGGAGTGGAAGGATATATTCAAAAACCTCAATGAAACAAATGTCTACCAGATTTTTATTCTGGTTTAAAGAAAGGATACACAGCTTCATGAATAAATAACAGCAAAAGAACTTTACAGTTTCAAAACCGAACTTCAAAGAAGTACTAAAGGGCAGGGGTGAAAGGAAGTGAGTGAGAGTGTTTGTGAAATAGAACAATAAATAAAAAGAGATAGAAAGACATATATATGTATATATGCAAATATATATTTGTTATGCAGAACATTTGTTCTGCTTCCTTGTTATCTGCTTTGTCTCATCATGCAACTGTTCCATCTGCATTGTGACAAACTAAACTGGTCATCTACACAATGTGCTATGTTTAGTTGTTTCTGTTCCATTAAGTAAAATTAAAGTGAGCAATCAGTTCATTTATATTATCAGAGCTTTTTATAATCTTTCTCATTTAACTATGATTTTAAGTTGCAGATGTTTTTCAGAGAATGTGGTATTGAAATACAACAGATCATGTAAGCAAAAAGTTTTTATTGTGATTGTCTATTAGGTATCACAAATACCAACCACACCTGCATATTTTCTGGGATATATTTTTTTACATTTACCTGGAAGAAATTATATTGACAAGCTCCAGTAAATTAGAAAATATTCTATAATTTTATGGTATGTTGTTTATGTGAGGCCTGTGATACTAAATTTGGCGAGATATTAGATTCAATCTAATTTTAAAATGCTTAAATAGCTTGAAATAGGATTGGTTGAAAATGAGAGCACTGCGGAGTACCACCAATTATTATTATTATTATTATTATTATTATTATTATTATTTTTAATTTAGGCACCATGATTTACACAGTAGTGTGTAGTAGGCTTACCATGTTCCAAACAAAATACCAGTATCACTATCACTCGATCAATGTTCCCAAATCCTACCTCCACCATTCTTTAACAGGCACCTTTCTGTTTAACTCAGATGATTACTATACACTTTTGAGTAATAAAAGTAATAATATACACAATATACACATATTAATTATAGTTGAGGGGTCCAATGACAGTTTAATTATAGAATGCCTATCTTGCATGCATGAGACCAAATTAAATGACACGAGGCATTAATTTAATCAGATGTCTGAACTGATTTAGATTAGGAGGAGAGGCTTTGTTCAAAAGGCAATCAGATATTTCTACTTCAACTTGAAAAATTAAAATTTGTCCTTAAACTATTTTATATTCAATGAGTAAACAGAGATGGTGAATCTCTATAAACTGATAAGTGGCTGTTGAGGAGCAGCCTAGTATAGTTATGGACTACTTACTGAGTGTCTTGCTTGGTATTGAACTTCTTACAAAGATTATTAAAAGAAAACAATTTTAGTTGAAGTGCCTGGCTGTTCTAAGACTGCCCTTCTGTGATAATAAAGACCTGGGTGTGTCTGGTGCATGATATAAGGTGGACTTTTTAAAGGACTCTAAGACTTCAAGAACAGAGAGTGTCCCCCTAGGCATGAATGGAAGAAAGTAATTTTTTGTTTTGTTTTGTTATTATTATTATTTATTACAAAATGTCTATGTTTTGATCTGCCTGCAATTTGTTCTCAGACTATAAGCATGAAGCTCTGCTTGATGAAAGTCAGATGTGTATATTTTGGACTGGTAGATTTAAGAAAAGTCACTAAATTCAGTTATCAGTCAGTATAGCTTAGAATAAAAGAATCTTACTCAATCATCCACCCTCATATCAGTGACAGAAAGAGAGATCCAATATGATATCCAATGACCAAGTTTGGGAAAAGTAACCTGCTGGAGACTATTTCTATGTATGGTGTTAACCAGGGAGTCTGGAGAGAGTCTCTAAAATGTTATTTTAGTTTATGCCATTCCTATGGCAATAGTGATGAAATTTGTTGTCCATCAACAAAACTGTGATGGTCACCAAAATAATGCCCAGAGTGTTTTGCTTCCTGTTCTCATAGTGCAGTTTTTTGACAGTAATTCTAGTTGTAGAGAATTTTTATATTAAGTTGTAAAGTGTTCATAGAAATCCCTACTGTTCTCCAAGGCCAGTTTCTACATCTTAAAAATCTCTTCTCTGAACCTCATGCTTCTGTGGAGTTTCTTCTTGGTGAAGGCAGTTCTCTGATTCTATTCATCTAGAAGTTTTCCCATAATGATTCATTGAAGTATAAGTTTCTGTTTAATCCAAGAAAAATGTAGTCATATTTTAGACCTTGTACTACCTCTATTCCTTTCATTAGTTTTATTATCATTGTTATTTTATTGGGATCATTTTAACTTAGATCTTTGCTTCTAAATTTCTAACTTAGGTAGCAAATATTGCCTCTAAAATAAGGTATTTAACTATGATTATTTTTGTGACTTTAATATTAACTATTGTCTTAAAATTGGTTTATGATATGATGAAATTTCAGGTATTTCTTTTCATACTTCTGGATATACATAATTATTGTCACCTCCATGACAAATATTTTAATGTTAGCCCATCATTGACAATAAACATGATTTTATTCTTCTTAACTATTTCTTCTCCATTTGTATTCACTATAGTTTTGACAGGGTTGAAGAGTTACTCTGGTCATTTCTTGTCAGTTAATTTGCCTTAGCAATTCTTACTTTACACTAGAGTGAAACCACTAACAATTATCTTATACTTTTGTACTTATTTCACTTGGCATAATTACTTCTGTTGAAAAGAGCATAGTATAATATTTCTACATGGAAGCTTTATAGTCTATTCCACATTTATATCACACTTGAGAGTTTAGTGTTTGGGTCATACCGGACAACACTCAGGGATTATTCCTGATTAGGTGTGTGTGATTGCTTTTGAAGTTACTTGGAGACTGCACTGCTCTGTGGATAGAGATCAATCCTCTAGTACAATGGTTGGCAACCGTTTTTTCAACTGAGCCAAATCTCGCCAAAACCACTATTGAAATTTATTTTGAGAGCCACACAGGCGCGCACTGACAGAGGCTAGGAGCAGAGTCCTGACTCCTGGAGCGGCTGCCCGGCACACAGAAGAGCTAAATTAAAAGTGCAAAGAGTCACATGTGGCTCGCGAGCAACAGGTTGCCGACCACTGCTCTAGGATAAAGAAAACTGTATCATTAGTATGAGCCATTTACCAAAATTCTAGTGAAATTATCTGTCTGCTGATGGTTTTGTGCACTGATTCTGTTCTTTGGCACTTGTTAAAAATTTGCTATGAACATAAGAATGCATACTCTTTTCAAATGATTGTTTGTATATCCTTTGAACAAATATATGGACTACATAGAAGATTCTCTTGTGTGTGTGTGTGTGTGTGTGTGTGTGTGTGTGTGTGTGTTTAGGCCACACCAGCAGTACTCAAGAGGTTACTGCTGGCTCTACTCTCAGAAATCGCTTCTGGCAGGCTAGGGGGACCATATGGGATGCCGGGATTTGAACCACCGTCCTTCTGCATGCAAGGCAAATGTCCTACCTCCATGCTATATCTCAAGCCCCTTTATTTTTTATTTTAAGGAATCACTAGATAGATTTTTTTCAGTTTGCAACAATTTACAGTTTTGTTATCACTATACCAATGATTCTTTATCTCAATAATCTCTCCAAGTTTTGTTTTCAAAGTTTTTTGTTTGTCTGGTTTGGATTTTATCTTTAAAACCACACGCAGTGACACTCAGGAGCTAATCTTGGCTTTATACTACTGCTGGTATGCTCAAGAAACTATATGGAGGCCAGTGATCAAACTCTGTTAGGTTGAATAAAAGGCAAAAATCTTTTTTTGTTGTTTGTTTTTTATTTTGTTTTTGGATCACACCCTGTAGCGCTCAGGGGTTACTCATGGCTCTATGCTCAGAAATTGTTCCTGGCAGGCTCTGGGGATCATATGAAATGTTAGGATTCTCACCACTATCCTTCTGCATGCAAGGCAAACACACTACCTCCATGTTATCTCTCTGGCCCCAACAAGGCAGAAATCTTAACAGTTCTATCCATGACACTATTCTATTTTTTTGATATAGAAAAAAATGCATTAAAACTTTATGCAACATTTTTCATTTGGTGTGATCACACCCAGTTACTTTTCTAGATCATTCTTTGCTTTGAACTTAGGGTTCACTCACGGAGCATATGTGCTGCCTGAGTGGTGGCATTGGTGAGGGTGGTATTTGTGTTACTTTTACAGAGCATATTAAGTAAAAATAAAGAGGTAAAGATACTTCAGATAAGGGGAAGAGAGTAGTGACGTATATCATCATGGAACAGAGATGAAATTAATTATGCTGAAATGGGATTGTAAATATGAACAGATTACATTATTTGGAGTTTGAAATGTGTCTGAGTTGTTACTATACATTTTTGAGTAAGAAAAAATAATAATATACATTATATACAAATATCAATTATATGTTGAGGTGATCCAGAGATTGTTTAGTTATAGAATGCCTATCTTTCATGCAGGGCTATAAGAATGACACTTGCTAGCATGTCATATGTACAATAACATTTCCACACGCAAACTTTGGTACCATTGGCATTGCTACTTGGAATCTCTACGCCCACAACAAATCGTGTGATCCCTTGATCCCTGTGAATTACGATTTTGTGTGCAAGCACTTTAATAAAATGCACAACATTGGGGTGGAAGAGATAGCATGGAGGTAGGGCGTTTGCCTTGCATTCAGAAGGATGGTGGTTCGAATCCTGGCATCACATATGATCCCCTGAGCCTGCCAGGAGCAATTTCTGAGCATAGAGCCAGGAGTAACCCCTGAGAGCTGCTGGGTGTGACCCCCCCCAAAAAAAAAGAACATCTTCTTTAACTCAGTGATTTATACCTATACATGCCAGTCATTAGGGTTGTACCAGTTATCTCTGAGGGTTATCACCACAGTTTTATTAATGTTCCTCCTATAATGGAAAGAGTGCTGAAAATGTCCAAATGATATAATAAAAAAAAAGAAAAAGAAAATGCACAACAACACACCTAAGTACACATACACATGAATCAACTGCTATCAAATGTGTGAAAACACCAGTTATCCCAAAAATAGTCCAGAAAAGGAGAAAAATAAGTTGACTGATTCACTAAATCAGCATACGTTATTAAAATAAATTATTTCTGGGGCCGAAGTGATGGCTTAGCTGTAGGGCGTTTATCTTTCAAGCGTCTAACTCTGGATGGACCTCTGTTGGATCCACTAGCATCCCATAGAATCTCCCAAGTCAGGAGCAATTTCTGAGCACATAGCCAGGAGTAACCCCTGAGTATCACTGGGTGTGGCCAAGATCCAAAATAAATAAAGTAATAAAATAAAAAATGATTTCTCACTATCAATTTAAAATCTTTTTTGATTTTCATGTTTAGATTGTATGCAGTTACTGTCATTGCTATGTTTTAAGCCAATTATTATTACTACTTTTTGAGCCACACCAGGTGATGCTCAGGGTTACTTTTGGCTATGCACCCAGAAATCACTCCTGGCTTGGGGAACCACATGGGATGGCAGAGTATCAAACCGTGGTCTGTCCCAGTTTAGTGCATGCAAAGCAAATGCCCTATTGCTTGTGCCACCACTCCAGCCCCAAAACAATTATTTTTACCTAGTACTTGTGTCATTATTAAATTTGGAATTAAAAATGAATAAAAGTTTTTTTTTTGTTTTTCGGGCCACGCCCATTTGATGTTCAGGGGTTACTCCTGGCTAAGCGCTCAGAAATTGCCCCTGACTTGTGGTTACCATATGGGATGCCAGGGGATTGAACGGTGGTCCTTCCTTGGCTAGTGCTTGCAAGGTAGACACCTTACCTCTAGCGCCACCTCACTGGCCCCAAATAAAAGTATTTATTAATGACATTTTCTTGATTTTCTGTTTTGAAACATATTTGACCTTAGTTATATTCAGTTCTGAGCAAATAATTATGACCAGTATTTTGCTTCTATTTGATTCAAAAGTAAATGCAATGATTAAATTGACATTCTTCAGTGTGAAACTCTTGGCATGATATTTTTCTAGAATATTGAATATCGTGGGCTAATTTTGTCATTATATCACATTAGCACTAATTGAAGGGACTTAGATTTAAAGACATATTGTTTCTAGATGAAACAATTTAAATGGCAAGAAATGAAGACAGACACTAATGCTAAAGTTGAATTAGGTAACTTGGAAATTATGCTGGTATGTTTTAAAGTAATTGGAACTTTATAATTGAAAATTTTTCTAAAAATTTTAAGGTGCAATTGTGGATATAAAGCAGCTAATTGGAACTTGGCTATTTTAGATACTGTTCTAGGACATGGAAAGAAATTATAACATTAACTTTAGTTTCTGCATTTCAAAGTATTTTTAAAGTTAGATTTTACATATGTGACACAAATAAAAAAGGAAAGTATTAAAAGAGCTACATATAACTATAATGAGATATTTTAAAATTTACATACATAGTTATACTTTATAAGAGCATCTTTTCTCATAATACTTGCATTTCCTAATTCGAATTTATGATTCATAAAATTTGAAAATTTTTTTCAGATAAATGCTCATTTTGTCCAAATTAAATATTAGAAAGCTGAATAAATTTATTCACAATCTTTATTTATTTAGGATTTTATAGGGATTTTATATTTTTATCTTTTGCTTTTTACTTATAGTAATTTATTTCAAAAGTTATCAGATAGTACCATCAGACATCAAGAATAAAATAGACATCAAGAATTGATAGTGAAATAGGTATCTTTGACGTCAAGTTAATTTAAAGATGATAATGGTGGTATATTTCAGAGCATAAAGGAAGTGACTTTTAAAATATTTTTCTTGATACTGTCACTCAAATTGTGAATGAGAAGTCACTTTTCTAAAGTATTGAGGAATTGCTGTTGTTGGTTGTTGTTTTTTGGTCACACCCTGTGGAAGCATGGTTGCTCCTGGCTCTACACTCAGAAATCGCTCCTGTTTTGCTTGGGGGACCTAGGCTCAGAAATCGCTCCTGGCAGACTCAGGGTACCATATGGGATGCCGGGATTTGAACCATTGTCCTTCTATATGCAAGCAAACACCCCGCCTCCATACCATTTCTCAGGCCCCTGTATTGAGGAATTTTTAAAGTAAATTACAACTATCATACATTTTAACTACACTTATATTTTACATAAATTTTAAGAGAGTGACAGCAAATTTTTATTATTACTTAACACAATATTCAGAAACCAGTGAAATACTAATATAGAGTAAATGACAAGGAAATATAAAAATCATATACTTCATTATTAACATAACATATTTAATTCAAATTTAGTGTAATACAATTGCTTTCCCAATTACACATGAATAGCCCTATTAATCTAAATTAAAAGATATTTGCATAATATAATTTCTTCCCAGAAAGAATTTGAAACAGCATGAAAACATTTCATATAAATTATTTAGACATTAATATAAATTTATAATTAACTTAAAAATATTTCTGTTAGAATAAAGTTATGGTTAAAAATAAACATTCAATCAACATTATTTGAAATTGACAAGGGTTCTCTATATATCTAATTATTTAGATTTTACCAGTGTTTCTCAAATGTCAACTTTATTAACTTTCTTTGTGAAAATATAGTCTTCAAGCCATTTATGAGGATTAAACATTTGTTAAAAATTAGTATGTGTTGTAAAATATAAATGCAATAATATGTAATGTTTCCATTATTCTATGTTAATTTAACAAAAATAAAGCTTCTTAAATAAAAATTTAAAACCTGTATTCAAAATTAAAGATGTCCAAAATATTATTGAAATTGATAAATTTAAATATTTGGAATGAATTCATAGTTTAAATACTATGAAACATATGTCCATGGTGAGAAGACATAATTTATGACTCTCATATGTGACTGAACTTTTGCTCTTCAACAGCTTCAGTTCTGTTGAGCACATGCAATCATATTTTAATCCTTTTTCTAAATGGTTTTGGAATAATGTATATATGAAACAACCATTAACATTATTTTCAATCACATTCTCACAACAAAAAATATAAGTTTAAATAAATAAAAGTAAAGTAAAATGATATAATTTTTATAAAATAAAGTTTTCTCTGTTATTAAAAGTTACAATGTTGGGGGCCGGGCGGTGGCGCTGGAGGTAAGGTGCCTGCCTTGCCTGCGCTAGCCTAGGACAGACCGCTGTTCGATCCCCCGGCGTCCCATATGGTCCCCCAAGAAGCCAGGAGCAACTTCTGAGCGCATAGCCAGGAGTAACCCCTGAGCGTCACAGGGTGTGGCCCAAAAACCAAAAAAAAAAAAAAAAAAAAGTTACAATGTTATTTATAGTGTCCATTATTTGAACTATATAATACTCTGTTTGTTATAAAATTACTCTTGTAGGGGCCAGAGTGTGGCGCAAGTGGTAAGACATCTTACTTTGCCCAAGCTAGCCTAGGATGGATCGCAATTCTATCCCCTAGTGTCCCATATGGTCCCCCAAGCCAAAATCGATTTCTGAGAGCATAGTCAGGAGTAACCCCTGAGCGTCACCGGGTGTGGTCCAAAACAAAACAAATAAACAAAATATTCTATTGTAGAAATCATTTGGTTCTTGATTCAATAATATCTTTATATAAAATTCACATGCCTTGCATGCAGCTGACCCAGGACTGACCACGGTTTATTCATTCCCCAGTGTCCCATATGGTTTCCCCAAGCCAGGAGCTATTTCTGAGTGCATACACAGAGTAACCCCTGACCATCACCGGGTGTGGTCCAAAAATCCAAAAAAAGAGGAAGGGTTTGACATTGTTGAATAAAATATAATCTACAAATAAGAGAATCCTAAAATAATTTGCAGTTGTATATATTTAATTATTTCTGTTTTGCTTATTTTCAAAGAGATACTATCTCTAAATTCAGTAATAAAATAAAAATGTCCATATTTACAGAAGTTCATCATGTCTGACTATATTGATGAGGTATGGTTCCTATTTGTTAGGATTTTGTTGAGGATCTCTGCATCTGTATTCATCAGGGTTACTTGTATGTAGATATCCTTTTGTTGTGGCATCTCTTTATGCTTTGGTATCTGGATTATGTTTAGTTATAAATATTGTGAATGTTCCTAATTCTTCAATTTTCTGGAAGAGTCTGCAAAGAATTGGCAGTAGGTCCTCTCTGAAGGTTTGAAAGAATTCATTAGTGAATCTACCTAACACAGTGTTTTTGCTTTTGGGAAGACTTTTGCTTGTTATTTTACGTAATTATCTCAATAGTGATGGGTCTGTTCATGTATGCTAGATCAACTTGGTTCAACCTTGGGTGCTATAAGAATCAAAGAATGTATCCATTTCTTCCAGGTTCTTGTATTGTGGCATAGAATTTCTTAAAATAGTCTCTGATTACCCTTTAAATATCTTTAGTATCTGTGATAATATCCCCTTTTCATTTCTAATTCAGTTTATTAAGTTTCTCTCTTCCTTTCTTTGTGAGTTTTGCTAGAAATTCATTGATCTTGTTTATTTTTTCAAAGAACCAATTCTTGCTTTCATTATTCTTCTGGATTTTTTTAAAATTTCAAATTCATTCATTTCTCCTCTAAGGTTTATATTATTTTATTCGTTCTGGCTATTATTGCTTTATTTTTATCTTTCCAATTTAATAAGCTATGTCATTAAATTATTCATAAGACCCTTCCCCTTCTTCCTTACTGCTGAATTTTTGCAAAACTGTAAATTTTTCTCTTGTATTGCTTTAGCTATGTTCCACAAATTTCTGATAATTTGTGTTTTACATTGTGTTTGTTTCTAGGAATATTTTGATTTGTTCTTTAATTTTGTGCACTGGTTTTGCAGTAGTATTTCTGTTTTGCTAAATGATTAGAGTATGTTAAATGTTATAAAAACTGTTGATATCATATAATATACTGATAAATAATATCAATTTATATTCCATTTGTTTTGATCTATATTAATGATTAATGTATGTTGAACTGTACTTGTATCTCTGAAATATGTTTCACGTAGTTTTATTCTTATTCTTTTAACATAGTATCTTCATATGTTCAATTTGGTTTACTAAATATTTTTTTGGTTTTAGGGTCACACCTGGCATGCTCAAGGATTAATCCTGGCTCTGCACTCAGAAATCATTTCTGGCAGGCTCGGGGACCATATAGGATGCCGGGATTTGAACCAACATAGGTCCTGGATCTCCATTTGCAAGGCAAATCCGGTCCCAGGTTTAAAAATATTTTGATTGAGAATTTTTTAAATCTATGATCATTAGGGATGTTTTCTTGCAAATTGTTCTAGGTTGTGATTCTTCTGTCTGTAGGGTTGTTCAAGTAATGTTGGCTTAATAAAGACTTTGAAATATTTCCTGTTTCTTAAATAATTTTCTAGATCTTGAGAATAGATAATATATCAACTTAAAAAATAAAGAATATGTTAGTTAAAAGTTCTGACCCTAGATGATTGTTTAAAGAAATATTGTTAACTATTTTAATTGCCTCACTTTTAGTTTGTCTATCTAACTATTTTCTATTTTCTTTTACTTTGATTCAGGAAGACAATATAATTCTAAAAATTTCATTTACCCCTTGTTTATTATAATTTGTGCCTTACATTTGTTCAGAGTAGTCACTAGATGTGAAACGATTGACAAGAAGTTACGTAAAGGATTTTGCATGTAAAATTTTAAGTTGATACATTAAAATACAGCTTCTCTGTATCTGTGTTTTCTAATAGATCCACTACATTTTGGGGATTTTCATACCTAAGATGATCAGGGACTACTCCAAACTCTGTGCTCAAAATGTGCTTCCATAACAGGTAGGACATTTGCCTTGCAGGTTCAATCTCCAGCATCCCATATGGTTTCTAGAGCCTGTCAGGAGTAATTTCTGAGCACAAATACAGGAATAACCCCTGAGCCCTGTCTTTTGGCCCCTCCCCCAAATAAATACAAAAAGAAAGACCTGAGGGATAGCAGAGCATGTAGGGCATTTGCCTTGCACATGGTCAACCTAGGTTCAGTCCCAGATATCCCATATGATCCCCAAGCCTTCCAGGAGTGTGGATAAAAAAACATAAAATAAATAAAATTGTGCTTCCAATGATATGTGTAAGGTCATTAAAACTTGGGAATTACATTGAAGGAAAATATAAACTTTATAATGTATGAAGCTAAATGTTGTTGGTTAGCTCTAGTTTTCACTCTGTCAAATTTTACAAAACAATTTTAAAATAATGCAGTGCTTGATACATGAATAGTCAAAATGTACTGACATGCACATTTGTAGCATATTGTTTTAAAATAATTTAAATCAAATTTGTAGGTGATTATATGAAACATAATGGTCTTCTCCTGAATGTGATAACAAGAATATTTTGTTTGTTTGTTTTTTATTTTGGGGCCACACACAGCAGTGCTCAGGGGTTAATCCTGTCTCTCCGCTCAGATATCGCTCCTGGCATGCCCCAGGGAATCATATGGGATGCCAGGGTGGGACACCCGTGTCCCTCTCAAGTTGCCACGTGCAAGACAAATGCCATACTGTTCGCTTTGCTGTCTCCTCGACCCCGAACAGGAATATATTTTGTTTTATTTATGAGATATTGAAAGATATTGTTTAATTCAAAACTAAAATTTCTCAGTACCTTCATTACAGCTTACTAATATAATATTTTATTATATTCAACTCAATTTATGAATAAAGCAAAATTTGACTCACTTCTAACAAATATACATATATTTTATATTTTAAATTATTTATTTTCTGAATTTTTGCACATTTCTTGTTAGCATGTTTTAATGTATTGAGTTAGTAGTAGATATAATATTTCAATAGTCCTTCAGATTTTTCTGAAATGTATTGCATATTTCATTCCTGAAAATTTGATTATGCACAGAAATTTATTTCATGAGATAGAGAAAATGAAGAGAAAGTTGAGGGGGCTAAAACCCATTCTCCACATATTTTTATGAACAAATGTTGCTACTTGAGAAGGAAACATATTTTTACTCTTTAGTTAAGCCTGCGAAAAAGGTTATTCAGCACCAAGTTAGACCGATGGGGTTAATAATCTGCTTCTCCCAAGATCGCTATCTACAGATGACTGACTGTGACAAACATGACTGAGCAGAATGTATCTTGGGAGCAACAAAAAAGCCCTAGTCTACGATCTATACAACATCCACGATTTCTAATTCCGAAGGTCTCACTGAGACAATTGCAAGTGAACGGGTCTTCTGGAAACATAACGAAAGACTCTATACTGGGATCAGTGCAATGGCCAAGACCACCAACTAAAGACGACGGATTAAAACAACAGAGAAGGAACAGAACTTCTAGAACAGGGGTCTCAAACTCGCCGCCCTTGGGCTATTTGCGGCCCTCCATACAACATTTTGTGGCCAGCAGTCGGCCTTCAAATTTCACAGTATTCGTGATTATTCACTTACTGAATAATTGCAATAAAAATCGCTTTAGTAAGAAAAAAATCGCATTAAACATTCGCATACCCCGAGCAGTTCTATTCGGGGTATGTAAATGTTTAATGAAATTTTTTGCGATCATTTTTTCGGACTAATGCGATTTTTTATTGTGAATATTTGGTAAGCAAATAATCGTGAATACTTTGTGCCTAGCGCAGACATCAATTCTGCTGCTCCTGCCCACTATCCGTTGCATTATCAGAGCCCTAAAGGAGAGAAGGGAGAGAAGGGAGATAACTTTATTACAGAATTATATTTTGTCATACCTTCATCATGACGTCATCAAAGCCTGCAGTGAAGAGAAAGATTGATGACGAGCACAGACAATTTAAGGAAAAGTGGGAGACGCAGTATTTCTTTGTTGAACACAGGGGCATCCCCACATGCATTATTTGTTCAGAGAAAGTTGCAGTGAACAAGGAATACAACTTGAAATGCCATTATTCAACTAAACATGCTGAGAAATGTGCAAAATATCAAGGAAATGAGAGCCAAGCGGGTTGCCAGTCTTAAAGCATGTCTAATGAGGCAACAAGATTTCTTCAAGAAAGCAACCAAAGAGAATGTTGCATCAGTCGAAGCTAGTTACATGGTTAGTGAGATGATTGCTAAGGCAGGGAAACCATTCACAGAAGTAGAAATTGTTAAACAAATGCATGTTACAGGCTGCAAGTATTATCTTCCAGAAAAGAAAGGTCAGTTTAGCAAAATCAGCCTTTCTGCCAACACTGTGGCAGAGCACATTTCTGATATGTCAAGTGACATTTATCATCAACTGTGTGAGAAAGCAAAATGTTTTGATGCATACTCAGTTGCTCTTGACGAGGGCACAGATATAACAGACACTGTGCAGCTCACAATTTATGTCTGTGGTGTTGATTGCAATTTTGAATTGACAGAGGAGCTGCTCACAATAATTCCAATTAATGGCCAGACCACCACTAATGAGATATTTTGGCATCTGTTTGATGACATTGAGAATGCAGGTTTACCATGGAAGAGGTTTGTTGAAATAATAACTGATGGAGCGCCATCGATGATAGGGAGGAAAAATGGACTGGTGGCACTTGTTCAAAAAAAAACTTGAAGAGGAGGGTGTAGAGAAGGCCATTTCTCTTCACTGAATTATCCATCAGCAGGCCCTTTGCAGTAAATGCCTGCCATGTGACAATGTGATGTCTGTTGTTGTGAAATGCATCAACCAAATCAGATCCAGGGGCTTAAAGCACAGGAGGTTCCATGCTTTTCTAGAGGAAATGGAGTCAGAATATGGAGATGTTCTCTATTTCACCAAGGTATGTTGACTCAGCAGGGGAAATGTCCTGAAAAGATTTTTTGAGTTGAGAGAAGAAGTGAAAGCCTTCATGGAGAAGGATGGGGATGCTGTTTCTGAGTTGAGTGATCACAAATGACTCATGAATTTAGCTTTTCTGGTTGACATCACACATAAGCTGAATGTACTAAACAAGATGTTACAAGGCCCGGGGAAGCTTATCAGTGCTGCCTATGACAACGTGAGAGCATTCTCCACAAAACTTGTGTTATGGAAATCCCAGTTTTTTCAGACAAAGCTTTGCCATTTCCCAGCATGCAAGGAACTTGTGGATGCAGGCATACAGTTCAGTGATGAGAAATATGTTGATGCTATTTATAAGCTAGAGAAGGAATTTGATCACAGATTTGCAGACTTCAAAAAGCACAGAGCCACTTTCCAAATTTTTGTGGACCCCTTTTCCTTTCATGTGCAAGATGCCCATCCTGTGCTTCAAATGGAGCTCATTGACCTGCAATGCAATTCTGATCTCAAAGCCAAGTTCAGTGAGATTAGTGGAAAAGCAGACATGCATGGGCAATTTTGGAGAGAATTGCCCCCCAACTTCCCTGAGCTTTCCCGAATGTTCAAATGCACCATGTGCCTTTTTGGGAGCACATATTTGTGTGAAAAGTTATTCTCCACATTGAACTTCAATAAGTCAAAGTACAGGTCTAGACTTTATGATGATCATCTTCAAGCCATACTGAGGGTCTCAACTACTTCCTCGCTAAAGCCAAATGTGGTTCAGATTTGTGAGAAGAAGAGCTGTCAAGTCTCTGGCAGCAAGGAATAGGCAAAAATGCCATGTTCAGAAGAACTGTTCATGATCTTCACTCAATGTTCTATTCATGTTCAGAAGAAATAATTAAAACTGTTAATAATGACATTTGAGGACTTTTTTTTTGCAAAATCCCTTATACGGCCCTGCCTCACCCGGACTTTGCCTCCTGCAGCCCCCGGGTAAATTGAGTTTGAGACCCCTGTTCTAGAATGACAAAGAAAGTCTTCATCATAAGCTCTGTTCCTGGAACCATGCAGATACCAAGATCTCTAGATATAGAGATCTGATTTTATCACCCATGATGGAGCTGAAGCCTTCCATACACCACAAAGGCACTGAAGGGAGAGTAAATGAGCATGCAAGTCTATAGTTATTCCCATGATAGTATACTTTAAAGGTGGAGAAATCCTGTAGTTTTTAGGCCAAGGGAATTTGCTCTCTAATGTCCCCAATATTTACTATGCCTATGCAGGGAAAAAAAGCATAAAAAGAATCTGCTCCTCTGGTTTACTAGATGTGAAATGATTGACAAGAAGTTATGTAAGGATTTTGCATAAAAATTTTTAAGTTAGTACATTAAAATAATATTAACAACTTGACCTATCATGAGGTTTTTTTTTTAGTTTTTTTTTCTATTCCACACTCACAAAGATGTACACACATAACACTTCCACACAAATGCATACACACTAAATATGCTAAATATTTTTAAATTACTTTATTTTAGTACTGTGGTTACAAAATTGTTCATGATTGATTTTCCATCAATCTCCCCAGTTTCCCTCCCACCCTCTCACACATTCCACTTGCCTACATATGGGGTAGGCAGTTTAATTCCATCTCTGTCTCTCCTCTTTTTTGACACTGTGGTTTACACTATTGCTAATGAAGAGGTATTATGCATTATACTTTATGTCCTTACAGTAGCCAGTGGATAACCCAAGTGATCAGTTCCAACTATTATTGACACAGTGGGTGTAGCACTCATTACCCAAACTTCATTCACCACACTTTGTAGCAAGCTTTTTATCATGGAATCTCTGAATATTATTACCATAATAACTTTTTATTTTTCTTAGCCAAATATCTGCCAGCTTTTAATTTTAAAGTTTAAGAGTATAAAACACTTAGTGAACTTGTACTTTGGCAAAATACAACTTCCTTTTATATAGAAGTAAACTACATAGTTTATTTCCAGAGACTTAGAAGACTATTTTGAATAAGTGAAATGAATATTTAAATTTGATCTAAATAAACATTTAACAAAACCAATAATTTCCTAACTTCTTACAAGTTCATAAATCATTTACAAAAAATTGTTGGGTCTCACCTGGCAGCGCTTAAAGGTTACTCCTGGGTCTGCACACAGGAATCTTTCCTGGCAGGCACGAGGGACCATATGGGATGCCAGGATTTGAACCACTGTCTGTCTGGGTCAACTGAGTGCAAGGCAAACACCCTATTGCTGTGCTATCTCTCCAGTCCCCAACATTTACAAGTTTATGTTAGGCAGAATCTTTAATAATTGGTTGAAAACTAATAATATAATATAAAAACATTAGACTAGGAATTTTTACTCATATATTCTTCCCTAATTTTAGAAATTGTATTAGTGAACATATAGTCAGTTTCGGTTATCCTCGAAGAAGCAAAACATTATGCTATTGTCTATAATGTACTATATGAAATGATGTATTGTTTATTTAATGTTAAAATAGCTATTAAATAAGCTGGTTTTGAGTTTATGATAATGCTTCCCCCAAATGTTAGTTTGATAAATACTGTAATGGTAGTAGCATTATCAACTAGTGAAAATCGCAGTGACTCTTTATGGCCACATGATTTGACTCTCAGCATGTTAATGGTTCCTTGAAGAAATGCAAACTAATTTAAATATAATATGGAAACTACTGATCATAAAATTCAGTAGTAAAACTCCATGAAGTTAAATCCTGTTCTAATTTTATGTGTTTTCACTATAGTTTTTAAGAAACTTGATTAGTTTGAGGGGAAAAGTGTTTTACTAAAATAAAAACAATTATTCACTTTGAATGATTTGCTTTTCTCCAAATAAGCGTTGGTAATTGAAAATTGTGACTCTAGGGGTTAAATTTAACTGTCTTAAAATGATCCTTTCATTGTTGACTAACTATTCAAATGAGTTCCTCTTTGATAGGCATTCTTTTAAAAAGGCTTTGAAAAATATTACTATGTGCTTTGAATTATCGTTTCTGATGCAATTATTTGACATAACTTGCCAGTCTTGTCTGGACATTGTAAGACCATTCTGAATAAGATATAGTACTATCATCATCTTTCTTTTTAAAAGCCATAATAAAGTGGGTCCTGAGCAATTGTGCAGTGGTAAGGTGTTTGCCTTGCACATGGCTGACCCAGGAATGACCATAGTTCTCTCCCCCAGAACCCCATGTGGTCCCCCAAGCCAGGAGCGATTTCTGAGCACATAGCCAGGAGTTTCCGACTTTTGGGGATGGCCCAAAACAAACAAAAAAAGAAAAAAAGAAAAGGAAACCAAACCAACCAAACAAACAAAAACATTTAGCACCATGGTTTTTAAATCTTTACAATAGAGCTATTCCAGTATACCAGGCACTCAATATTCCAATACCACCAATCCAACCACAAAAATATGACGTTACATCCACCTTTGTCTCAGTTTCCACCTACCTCCTGAGACTGCTACTTTAGAGTGTATAAAATAATTTATATTATGTTGCTTGGAAGAACAAAATGACAAATGCAATTTCCTAAAAGTAGTTCAGGCAAAGAAAATGAGTAAAAAATTTTGAGATGTCACACTGAGATTAGTAAAGTGTTTACCTGAGTGTTTACCAAGCTATTTGTTACTAGTTGAACATTCTCTAGTTTTGTTTGTTTATTTGTTTACTGACCCTAATTGGTTCTCCTGCTACTTTCTCTTCTAATTTGCTGTACTCCTACTGGATTATCAGTATTGTAAAATTTGGAGGTGCCACACAGCAGTATATGTGACCATGCATTCCAGAAGCAACAGAACCCATAGAGGTAAGATGATTCTTGCTTGCTCCACAACCGGAAGCTGCCCAAGAAGTATTCAGACCAATAGAGGAACACTGGTGTACTTGGGTTTTTTTTGAGGGATTGACATGTCTGTGTCAAGATATTAGTTGTGAAGAAATGAAATAATGCAGTTTAAATGGCAGTGGTTTGGCATGTTGGTCTAACTGCTTGGACTTCAGCAACAGTGAGGACTTGCCCAGCCCCTCTGAGAGTGTCTCAAAGTTTTCAGTTCAAGAGCAGATGCATCTATGAGTTTGCATTAGCTTGGCATTTCTTTGATGTTATTTGTGAAACTGGGCCTTCATTACATGCCAATGGCTGTGGGATGTGCTACACTCATTAATTTTCTATTCCTGTTTCTTAAAACCTTTAGAGTTTGTAGATAGGAATAGTTATAAAGAATCTAAAATGTATCCAGCCATGCCCACTTATATTTACATATAAAAATATAGTAAATTTTTAAAATTTAATAAAAGATAAAAGACTTCTTCATATAAAACTTAATGTTAGAAATATGTTCTAAGTTAATAAACTTTTTTTTTCAATTAGGTCTGTGCTGTACTCTTAGAAGTTCCCTCTTTGTACAGGAGCAGAAGCTAACTCAATTATGCATTGTCACCTAGCTGCCCAGGTGTTCAGCTGCCTCTTTCTGATAATCTGGTGATCAAGGGGTCTGATGAGATTTCAGATAATCAAATTTTACATGGGTCAGTAGATCTGATTTTTCTGCTTCTAAACAAAATCCTGTCAAGTTCACTCTGAGTATATTCTTATCTTTGAACTTAAAACCTTCTACATCTGCTTCCTGGGTAAAGGTTCTCTAATGGTAAAGTCTTACAGATATAAAATCATTTGCTATTTATTAAATACTAGAGAATATAAAAGTAGTGGAATAGCATAAAGGGAAATGTAACAAGTCTTTGTGATTAAAGGAACTAGACTCACACACAATGATACCAAGAAAGGTTAATATTAGTCAAATGGGAACATTTTATATATTTTTAATTATTATGTGAGATAAATATAAAATCCATCCTTTACATTGAGGTGGAGTAAGCCTTTTTGGCCCTTTAACCAAGGCTATTGTACAAACCATCCAAGATCCTGTTCTTGAGCAGATGCTCAAGAGTTCACAGAGAAAACATTCTTTAGAAGTTATTGTGTTTATTTTAAACTGTATATCAAAAAAGTTCAGCTTGATCAAGATTTCAGGAACAAAAGCTTATTTAAAAATACAGGTTAGAGTTTTATTTATTTTCTTCTTCAACGACATTTATATAGTTGAGTCCTTTATTGTTACTATAACAGCAGGCTATACCTAGTCTGACAGACCCTTCAAATCCATCTTCATATTTTTGCAAAAACAATTTTTCTAAAATATTCACCTGAATAAGAAATTCCTCTTCTGTTTTAAATAATGGCATGAATTACTATTTGCCTCACTTATTTCTATGCATATAAGTTAACGTATCTATAATTGGTAAAAAACCTCATTTACCAGTTTAGTAACTCTCCCCCAAACAGTCCTTTAATAAAATTGAAAAATTAAAATAAAAAACAAAAGTTAATTATTTTGCCATTCTCTTTTGTGCTATCTTCCTATAAAATGTCCTCCTAAATTTTTTTCTCTTTTATATTCCTATTTTAAATTTAACAATATCTTAACATTCTTGAATTAGTTTCTACTTTCTTTATGCAGCTTCATTTCACTAATATCAAACTATTGTAGTTTTTAAGTTCTGTTTGAGTTTTCTGCATTTAGTATAATATATAATTTCCAGATGAGAGCTACATGATTTATATTATTTTTAAAATGGGTTTTTTAACTCACTTTTGTAATGTTTCTATAAAAGTGGAAATATTTCTATAATTATTAAACCTCATGGAAAAATGCTGTTTTCTGCTTGATTTAATTGACATCAGTAGGGAAAGCTCCTTATTATGTCAGAATGAACTTTTTTTCCTGGCTATCATTATGGACTTGTTACAGTGCATTTGAAAGGAAGAGGGGAAGAGCACCAGGTAATTGAATAAAAACAACCATTTAGATTTGCCAACATAAAAAAAGCAACCAGTATGGTAATAAAACAAATAACTAAGTGGAATAATAATGATTAGCAGAAGAGACAAAGCAGGTAATTTTCTCTTTTTTCTAATTACTTTATTTAAACACCAAGGTGACATGATTGTTCATGATACAGTTGGGTTTTGGCTTCCTTTTTTCCACAGTTACCAAGATGTTCATGATTAAATTTCTTGAATCTCTTCTCCCCACTGATGGACAGCAAATTCTTTTGCGCATGCATTTGAACAATTGAATTTTCTGGGCTGGATGTCCTAAAAGACTGTCAAGAAAGCCAAAAGGATAAAGATGAGCAATTATTATAAAGGAGAGACAAACCACAAAATCTCATTTATTGGGTAGGAGCACAATGATAGACTTTGGAGAAATAGCCAGAGTTGAGCATGGACTTAGAACACTATAATATGGTAATCAGTGAGGAATCACTGTGAGACCTGTGTACAAGACATTGCAATACTTAAAACTTTCTCATAACTTTAAAATGAATATCTATGGCCTCATTAGTATAGGGAGTTTGTATGCTAAATTTCTATGCAGAATTTAAGATCCAACTTAGACTACTTAGAATCAAGTCATTTTAAAGGTAAATAAAGCCCCAATAACATTATGGGGGTAGTCTTCTTCCCATTGGACGAATGAATATTCTGAATTTTATCTGAAAATTTTTTAGCAGGGATGATGATGAGGGCTTTATTACTCTCAGGAATAGGTAGAAGACCAGGTACATTGCATAGTCTTTACAGAAACCATATTAGGGGATATTGTTAAATTTTTGATCCATGGGTATAAAAAAATCAAATTTCATCTGGCTACAGAATAGTACAGAGTTTCAAATGTTTGCTTTACATGTGGCTGACCCTTGTTTAATTGCAACTAACACAGTTTTTTTTTTTGGACCCAATACACAACTGGATTGATATCTAAGCACAAAGATTGAGTAAGCAAGATCCGAGAACAAATGAGAGTGAAATCCCTCCAATCCACAACAAAGCCTGAAGTATTATTTTGTCACTTGTCTTATTTTTGATAACACCTGGATGAGTATTGAGACATCACAACATAGAATTTCAATTTTGCAGGTGTCAACTCTCCATTCATTTCTTTTCCTGGCATGAGTAAAATTATAACAGTTTTACTCTTCTAGTTTTTGGCTGAAATAGATTATCTATTGTGTGAAAGATTTTTGTTGTGATGCAGCTGCATCTTCATTTCGTTGACTAGTGAGATCAGACATTTTGGATAATTTTGAACATTTTATTTTTCTCTAAGTATTTTATTTATTTATATATTTTTTCAGTTTTTGAACTGCATTCTGCAATACTAAGGATTAGTCTGGGCTCAGCACACAGAATCACTCCTGGTGATGCTTGAGGTACCATATGGATGCAGCAGATTGAACTCAAGATTGACCATGATATGCAAAGAGTCTGCTCACTGTACTACTGCACTGACATTCCAAAAGCTTTTTAAAGATGTTGAATTTCTTTCTTTTTTTCCTGTTATTGGTGAGGAAGCAATTAAAAATTTCACCAGTGAAAACACATTGCATAACACTTTAAAATAAAATTTTATAGTTTGATTTTAAATTGAAAATCAAATATCATATTTGATTTTCAGTAGTTAATGTCCAGAGAAGATAAAGATGAGGATCAGCAGAACCAGTTGATGGCGGGAAGCTTGCCACAAATAGTGGATCAGTGCAGTTAGGTTAGAGAAGCACCACTATGACACTGAAAGTTGGAACTGATTACTTGGACAAAACAAATTGCTAAAGGGGGAGAAAGTGATAGGCATGATACATACAATTTCATTAACAGTAGTGCAAACCACAATATCAGAATGATGGAAATGAAAGCAAGACAGAGAGAAGGAGAGAAAGAGAGGGAAAGAGAAAGAGAAGAGAGAGATGGGGAGAGTGAGCAAGACCAAGTGAGCGGGAGGGAGAGAGAAGGAGAAGGAGAGAGAGAGATTGATAGAGAGAGAAGAGAGAGAGAGAGAGAAAGAGAGAGAGCAGCAAAATCTTTACTAAGAAGCAGGTAGGGTGGAAGTTGGGAGGGAATCTGGAGATGTTGATAGCAGGAAATATGCACTGTTGAAGAGGGCTGTACATTGTATGACTGAAATCTTCTTTATATAACTCTTCTAACATATGTACCCCTTACCAGTTCCTATTATTTCCAATATAGTCTCCTTTTAGTTCTGTTATTTTGTATTTGTTCTATATTCAAAATTTAGGTTGTGGTAATGAGGCAACCATCTTTTAAAACTATAATAACTACTAGAATTAAAGCCATTATAGTTAGTGAGATATAATCATTAGACTCTTGTTTATTACCCTTATATATTATTATACATATATGACATATATATATATAAATATCTGCTTAGAGACACTGGTACTAAAACTAAACATTACATTTATTTGTCAGTGATAACACTTAAGTTTTAAAATATAAGGACTATTGCAATATAAATAGAAGTAGAATTTCTCAGGCAAGTAGATGGGGACATCCTGGGCAATGAATTTCATAAAGTTAGTAACAACTCGGAGCTATTAAAGATTTGTCAAGAAATCAATCAAGGACCAACTTAGCAGTTCCAGCTAAATGCCCTCAAAACAACTTCCAAGGCAGATCAGCTGAAAAAATAGAAGATCGGATTTTAAAAAGTGAATATTGAACTCCCTATCTTGTCTCAATTTCACATACCTGTCTATCTACTCTGGTTGCACTAACATTTCTATTTTTTTTACAGAGTGAACTCTGGTTGCACTAACATTTTTTTTTTTTTTTTTACAGAATGAACTCTGTTATAAGGAATTGTTCACATTCAACTTGAGATATTTAATCCACTTACAACAATCTCTTACCTCCTTCAAAGTTCCTAAACAATTTTCTTTACTTCATTACTTGTCTTATTTTACATATAAATATTTTTATTAAAAATCTTTATTTTGATCATAGTGGATTACAAATCATTTACAATAGTGTTTTAGTTACATAATGACATTGAATCAGCGGCATTCCCACCACCAATGTTTTGAAATTCTTTCCTAAAAAATCCACCAAAATCCCTCCTGGAGGACAAATGTTTGTTGTTCTGATTTGCTCCTACAGCTTTTGTGTGTCTTGATCTCCCTAGATACCTTACTGCCCGAGGACATCATCATCTGAGCAGGATCAGGATGCTAACAAATTCCCTCTGGTGCCCATCTTCCTCTTTGAAGCAACTCAAAGCAACACCACTGATATAATTATGTTAATTAGTATTAATATTGTTTAAATAATGCATATGTTTATGACAAGTATATAGTTATTAAAGTTCCTGACAGGTTGACAGTCATATTAGACCTCAGAATTATATAAGCCAATTGGCTAGACATATTTTCTCTTATTTCTACATTCTAGAGAGATTAAATATTGGAATACAATAAAACACACAGTTATTGGCATCATACCATTATTATGGGCTAGAATACCAATTCAGAGAAATATTTTTCCCAAAATACCAGATTTTAATGTCCCATGTCTATTCTTTTGTAAATTTCTACAGGTATGAAGGTAGAAGATTCTTTTGCAAGATATTATTTTGGTGGGGTTTTGTTTGTTTGTTTATTTGTTTTGTTTTTAGGCCATACTCGGCGACACTCAGGGGTTATTCCTGATTATGAGCTCAGAAATCTCCCCTGACTGTGGGAGACTATATGGTATGCCATGGATCAAATCGAGATCTGGCCTAGGTCAGCCACATGTAAGGAAAATGCCCTACTGCTGTGCTATTGTTCCGACACCCATTTTGGTGTTGTTTTGATCATATCTTTTAATGAGTTCATCAGTTTTATTGTATTCAATTGTCTTTTAAAAATAATGTTTCTCTAAGACAACTAAGGTATTTGGTAAATTCTTTAGATCTGTTATTTGGACTATTCAGCAATATGTCATTATTGAATTATACCACTGCAATATTTTATGTGATACATCATGATCCTTACTGGCTAGATATTGGGCAGTAAAATAAATGTGATGAATCTAAGACAATAAAAGTACATACATTGTTGACTACATAAGGTAAAACTAAACTATTTCTAATGATTATTGAAAATTGTTATATATAGACACTATACAACATATTGTTTTTCAGATAAGTAACTTTCTAAAATAGTTATGATCTTTTTTCTTTGCTTCAGTAAATATATAATACATGAAAAAAACGAGTTGACTGGTTTAGATTTATTAAACTACAGAAATCTCTAAAATCTACCTATTCACCCATTTCATGCTATGAAACATAGTAAATAAACTAGGAACTAGAGCCATGAAATTATTTTGGCTAGGTGTAAAAGCTTGTCTTGCTTTATTTATATTAAAGCAAACAGTAAAAAATTAATGAACATTTTACATTATCATGCTATGGAATATAGAATGCTGTCACAGAAAAAAAATTTTTTTTTTGCGTCACACTCGGCAGCACTCAGGGGTTACTCCTGGCTCTATGCTCAGAAATCGCTCCTGGCAGACTGCGGGGACCATATGGGATGCTGGAATTCGAACCTCTGTCCTTCTGTATGCAAAGCTATCTCTCCGGCCCCAGAAAAATATTTTAACAAGTAAAATGGCTTTCATCTGATTAAGTAAATCATTCATTGTTTATGGAATTCTGAGCTAAATATGGACAGAGTCCATCTGAGTACAGTAAAATGTTCAAAGCTTTGCAAATCCGTATTTCATCTAGGTGTTAAAATAAAAGGAATCATAGTTAATATTTCATATTAATAATAATACTTAATATAGTTTAATGTATATGAAAGTGTATTTTGTTTATTGTTTCATATTGTGTAAAGCATTATTGTGAATGTGATTTAATGGGAATATATTATCTCAAAAATTATTACAAATTATAAAACAAAGTCATGTATAATGTGGAAGTCATCTAACTATGAGTTTTGACTATTATAAATCACTTATTCTTTAAAATATATAGAATTTTATATTATATGCAACTGGTCAGAAAGTCATTGCATATTACATGTTAGTGGTCAGAATTCATTTTATAATATTTAAAATTTATATATCTACATCTATATATAGTTTCTAGATCAAGCTATCATCAATGGCACAAAAATGTTTGAGGACAAATTTTTATTTTATACATATTGAATCTTTAGATTATAATCTTTAAGTTATTGTTATGAAATATTCTTACAATTAAATTATAATGTTCTTTATATTTTCATACATGGTAATTTGCCACTATGTGAAACAACAATAAAATCACTTAAAATCTCCCTTGTTGGGGCCGGAGAGATAGCACAGTGATGTTTGCCTTGCAAGCAGCTGACCCAGGACCTAAGGTGGTTAGTTCAAATCCTGGCATCCCATATGGTCCCCCGTGCCTGCCAGGAGCTATTTTTGAGCAGATAGCCAGGAGTAACCCCTGAGCACCACCGGGTGTGACCCAAAAAACAAAACAAAACAAAATCTCCCTTGTTAAATTATGCTACATTATGGAGCCAATCTTAACATACTAAGATTTCTTGTTATCAGTTAATTTATTTTTTGGCCTATCAAAACATGTCTGTAATTTCTTATCACTTTTCTTCTTAAGGATAACATAACCTTAAAATCTTATATTTGGTATATTTACTAGACACCTAAAACTGTTATAAATAGCAACAATTTACATATGTTGTATTTATATGTTTGAAAGCATTAAATGTTTGTAAATAATAAAGAAGCAGATGTATACTAATATTTTCTTTCATAATATTTTGCTATTCAGCTTAAATGTAGTGTTTTATATATGTTAAGATATTATTCTAGATATTTACATACATATACACATATATTAGTTTTGGCTTGGCAGGACATGCATAATAATTCCCCCTTTAATCTTTTGGTTTATAGCTATTATGTTTTTTACTTCTTACTGTAGTTAATAATGACATTTAACTTTCTAAAAATATCTCCAGAAAACTTTTATGCATTTGTATAACAAAACAAAATAAAAACCTGGGGTGAGTTAAAACATTATTTTTCAATGTGAAAGGACAGAAATTAATGAAGACTTGAAACTTGAATATCCAATTGGAAATATAAGTGCAGAGAAGGAATTTCTATAGTGCTTATGTTACTTGGGAATGTGTAAAAAAAAAGAATAGTTTTATCAGAAGAATTGCTAGAGAAGTCATTATCTTCAAACCATTCCAGAAGGCTTACTAATGGGCAAAATCTAGTTGTTGGCTATGTGAAAAATTACTCATCAATCATTTATAAATCTTATAATTAGATTGCCTAAAAACATTCATTTTCATCAACAATTTGTTATTTGGCTTGATCACAAACACATACAAAATACATCTAAAGGAGAGGTAAATTTATTTCCTTTAATTAAAAACAAATCTGATATTCTAATGCTAACCTAAAAATTATTGTTACTTAGTAACCTTTTTATCCTTTCTAAGTTTCTCTGGGCACAACTGCTAGGATGATAATGAATAAAATATTCTCACAATAAGAAGATTAGTACTGATGAATAAATACTAGGCCTTTTTAAAAGCTTGCTAGGACACAAGATTATCACTTTGTCCTTAAAATGAAATAGTTGTTAACCATATTGAATATGCACGGATCTTGCTATTTAGATGACTGAGCCAGGTTTCAAAGTCATTTAGGAATGTTTACAATGGATGGCATTGATAGATGAAAAAGAAAATTGCCAATTCAAGTCAGCCTCTTATATCTAAACTTTAAGTAAGTTTAGATAAGTACCTATATTAGTCATCATTAAAATCTTGCAACCTCTAAAATATTTGACTTTAAGTTGCCTTACATTAAGAAACTTTTGTTTTGCAAGCAAAACTGTGACCAACTAAACCATAGAAAGTCTTTTAATTTTTCTCGGTATTACTGAATCATTAATAAAATTTTCCACATAATTTACATTATGTCATCACTATTCTTTAGAAAAAAGTAGCCTCTCAGCTTGCATTTATAAATGTAGAAATTCTCTCCAAATATGCAAAAATAGAAAATTCTCAGGTTTCCAAATAATTTCTAGAACTGATACTATAAGCAAAAACTTTGGCAATGATGTTATTAAATATTTTTCATCATTTAAATAGAATGTAATTTTAAGCTTAAAAGTATTTTAATCAAAAAAAAGTATTTTAATCATATTGGATTTTTTTGTAAAAATAAAATATCACAAGTATTCCTTTAATATCAAGGCCAAGAGATGACTACCATCTCTCTCTAATATAAAATACTTAGTCACTCAGAATATATTTCTATATATAGACATATAATGCTTGACTCAAACTGCAAAAAATTTAGTTTCTAAAACGTTACTTGTTGAATAAATTAAAAATTTATAAATAGGGCCCGGAGAGATAGCACAGCGGTGTTTGCCTTGCAAGCAGCCGATCCAGGACCAAAGGTGGTTGGTTCGAATCCTGGTGTCCCATATGGTCCCCCGTGCCTGCCAGGAGCTATTTCTGAGCAGACAGCCAGGAGTAACCCCTGAGCACTGCATGGCGTGGCCCAAAAACCAATATATATATATAGAATAGACTGATTCATTTAAGTTGAAGATATTGTCATCATTTCATGATAGGTATATAAGCCAACATACTCCACACTTTAAACGTATATAGTGATAAAAGCTTAAAAAGTGATATTTAGAAACAATTTCTTAATACACATAATAAATATATAAACAGATTTATATAAAATCAAAGTTTTATTTATTTAATTTTAATTTTTTTTTTTTTGGTTTTCGGGCCGCACCCGTTAGATGCTCAGGGGTTACTCCTGGCTATGCACTCAGAAATTGCCCCTGGCTTGGGGGGACCATCTGGGACGCCGGGGAATTGAACTGTGGTCCTTTCCTTGGCTAGCGCTTGCAAGGCAGACACCTTACCTCTAGCGCCACCTCGCCGGCCCCTTATTTTAATATTTTTTTTAGTTTTTGGGTCACACTGGGCAGCGCTCTGCAGTTACTACTGACTCTGTGCTCAGAAATTGCTCCTGGCAGGCTCAGGACCATATGGAATGCCAGAGAACCATCGTCCACCTGGGTCTGCTGTGCTAGCTCTCTGACCCCCAAGTTTTAATTTTAATAATCTAGGTATAATTTAAGTTTTCAATGCTAATATCTGCTAATGTCTATGATTTTGTATGGTTTTAGGTGTATCAATCTTATTGCACTACATATAATCCTGCTAAACATTGCCAGTCTTATATATCTATGCCAATTACATTTTATATTTAAATGTAATGAGTAAATTTTTCAAAAACTCTCAGATGTAAGTTCAGTTTACATACTAAATAGGTATGACATGTACTGTCCATATGGTATATAAAAGAAAATAATATAGAGGTTAAAGTCATTCTGTACTTGATTTATACTGCTATGTGTATTACAAATTGTCTCCATTTTTGTTAGCTTATGTATATTAGAGTAAGACAAGTTAGCACATGTTGTGACTAACTGTACTGCAATCTATATACTCATTTCTTTATCATATGCATTCCTTTTTATTCTATGGTGACACTAATTTTAAATAAAATTCCTTCATATGGGGCTGGAGAAATAGCATGGAGGTAAGGCATTTGCCTTGCATGCAGAAGGATGCTGGTTCTAATAATCCCAGCATCCACATAGTCCCCTGATCCGGCCAGGAGCAATTTCTGAGCATAAAGCCAGGAGTAACCCCTGAGTGCTACCAGGTGTGATCCAAAAACCAAAAAAAATTTAAAAAAAGATTCCCTCATATTTTCTGAATTATTTTACTCCCCTATGTATCTTTGTAGTTTCACAATATGAAGTAAAAAGCATTCTTTCTAATTAATTTTATTTATCATTATTTGTTTTTTACTTCAGAATTTCAGAAGACTTACGTTCTAATTTAATATAATTCTAAATTAGGGCTAATATCATAAAATTTATTAATTTATTTGTTTTCAAAAGTCTTCCCATGACCACTTTGTTTTGATTAATGATTGCATTTAGAGTAGAAAAATATGTTCATTATGAAATTAGGCTAAATTCCAAGACAAACTAATTATTATATAAGTGAAGCTGGACAAGTCCCTTTTTGTTGTAATTTTCTTCATTTCTTATTATGCATATAGAACTATATTGGTGTTAGCAGAGCATCTGTTATTAGAGCCTATAGCTCCAAAATGAGGGTTTGGTGAGATTCAGGCCCGGAAGTAGTGTCAACACAGAGAATAATCCAACAGTTAAGAGGCACAAGAATGGTTCAGGAAATCCAGTGCTCAAGCAAGCAATTCAACCAGCCCAGCTTTCTGCTGCTGTAATAGAATACAGCTTAGAAGAAGACCAAAGAATGAGACTCTGCCTTCCTCAGACCCCTGCTTTCATTGACAAAAATTAGGTCCCACCCTAGGGTGGGAGAAGAATATAAAGTAGAAAATAATCCAATGTACCATCATCATATCACACCCTAGGCCTAGGGTGAAGTACAAATATTGATTAGGGTAGGATCAGTAACCCAACAATTGATTCTATTAAATTTTATGTAAGCATTAAGTGGATATTGATAATAGTAGCTATGCATGTGTTAGGACAGGGATACTGCTCTAGAAAATAAAGTTTATTAAAAATGAATCAAAATCAAGATCTTAATTTTGTTTATAAAGAACCAAATAAATTAAACAATTTTCATATCTTCAAAAATTTACTTTATTCTCAGGTATATATTCTTGTGATTTTACATATATTGGCTATATATACCTATATGATATGTAATATATGAAGTGATCCCAGAAGACAGAGAGCATAAAGTAAGTCCTGACTGTCTCTGTCTGTAGACCCCAAACAAATCACAGACATATACACACAATAAAGAATAGAATTTGAATATTTAATAAGTATCATTTTACTCAAAAAAATCATGTTTTAAACTATATAAAATTAAAACTCTGTAAATTTATTATTTGAAATAAGCCTATGTATATGCATTCAAAATAATTGTCTCAAAATATTTATATCTCATACATATACTTTAATAATATTATTAGTAGTATGATATCCGTATATGTATGTGTATTGATTCATATATGTGTGTATTTCTTCTTCTTATTATTATTTTTGGTTTTTGGGTCACACCCGGCAGCGCTCAGGGGTTACTCCTGGCTCTCTGCTCAGAAATCTTTCCTGGCAGGCTTGGGGGACCATATGGGATGCTGGGATTCGAACCACCATCCTCCCTCATGAAAAGCAAACACCCTACCTCCAGGCTATCTCTCCAGCCCCTGTATTTCTTATTTAATATACATTCTTTTTTAATATAAATATGAGTTATATATAAAATATATGTATATATTAGTTTTGGGGCCATTCTCAGCTGTTCTAAGGATTATGCTTTACTCTGCAATGAAAAAAAAAAAAAAGAAAAAAATAACTCCTGATAGTGCTAGGGAAACATATGCATTCACATACAAGGTAATCACCCTATCCACTATATAATTGCTCGACCTCTATCCTTTCTTATATATACAAATTAATATTATATTTTGTTGTTATTTTTGAATCACACCCCTTCGTGCTCAGGGCTTACCCTTGGCTCTCAGTTCTGGGTGGGAGGGTTCTGGAGACCAAAGGTTTATTGGGGATGAAACCCAGGTTAATCTCTGTGCAAGGAAACTTTCTCTTCACTGAAATATCACTGGCCCCATACTAATACATTTTATACTACAGTACAATATTAAAAATCTGCAATTGGAGTAATCTACACTTTAAGTAGCTTTCTAGAGGATAAAAATGTACATTATCATTTGAATTAACTTTTTTGGAAGGACCAAACCTGGTGACACTCAAGGGTTACTCCTGGCTATGTGTTCAGAAATCACTCCTGGCTTGGGGGACCATATGGGATTCAGGGGGGATCGAACTGAGATCAGTCCTGGGTTAGCCACATGCAAGGCAAACACCCTACTGCTCAACCCTAATTTTGAGTTAACTTTTAAAAAATATGAATCTTCCCTAAATTCAGTGTCCACTTTCCTCCACCATTGTTTCAGTACTTCCTTTTAACCCTTGTAATAAACTTCTTACTGTAGACAAGTTCTCAATCTCTGTTGCCTTTGAGAGTTTGTTATTTCTCTTTATTTTTTATATGACACTTAAGAGAGGTCAATCTTTATCTAACCCTCTTCTTTGAACTTACTTTACTCAACATAATATTCTCCATATTTATTCACTAACAGAAAAATGCATGAGTATATCTTTTCTTAAGAACAAGTAGTATTGGGGCCGGGCGGTGGCGCTGGAGCTAAGGTGCCTGCCTTGCCTGCGCTAGCCTAGGACGGACCGCAGTTCGATCCCCCGGCGTCCCATATGGTCCCCCAAGAAGCCAGGAGCAACTTCTGAGCGCATAGCCAGGAGTAACCCCTGAGCGTCACAGGGTGTGGCCCAAAAACCAAAAAAAAAAAAGAACAAGTAGTATTACATTGAGTATTTTTTTAATTTTTTATTGTAAGAATTTATTCAAGAGACAAAATTGATTAACACATTGAGGTAAACTGACATAAAATAATATAGTAACATAACATAACATAATTAATATAATAAAATAATACATGTAAGTCAAAGAACATTTCTAAATAAGACACAATTTTTTGATCATAATGACTTACATATCTTTCACAGTAGTATTTTAGGTACATATTAACATTGAATCAGGGGAATATCCATCAACCCCAGTGTTGTCCTCCTTTCATCCCTGTTCCCAAGCATATATCCCTTTCTTCCACCTTTATCCCCCAGAATGCTAGTTTAATTAAAAGCATATATGTTAACACTAATGTAAACCATTTTTTTTGCAGTTACAGATATTTTTACTAGTGGTTTCTTAATGGTTAGAATCAAAGGAACACTGTATAAACAATGTTAGAGTGGCAATTATCGTTTGCATGGGCCCACCAAAGTATGGGGTCATGGAAAGGAAAAACTTTTGGCCTAAGTACAAGGAGACCTTACCCCTGAAGTTTCCTGACATAAGACCATTTCTAAGCTCCAGGCAAACTAGTTTGTCCAATCCTGATCATTGTCTGTATTGCCCATACAGTTATATTTTTCACAGTCTCTGTTATTGGTATCTTGTTTCTGTATTGAAGGTTCTAGAATCTGTATATCCTACATTGAAGTCAGGATGGTGTGGAGCGGCATCTAATTTCAACTCAGAATTAAAGGATAATGCAAAAAGCCTGTCCAGTATGCAGGTCATTGTTGTTTTTTAAATCTTCTCAGTGTTAAGGGAAGACTCTTTTGAGTAAATTGATGTCAGAGCAGCAGTAGGGTCTTCGCTGGTAGAGAATTGCTTCCAGGTGATGACATAGACAACTTTGGGTATTTCTTATATGGCTTCCATTGTTCAGGGGTGACTGGAAAATGCCCAAACTTCTGAGGCCTGTGCCAGATCATCATGTCAATGATCAGGGTGTAAGGTTCCATTGCACCACTAGATTTGTGTGTTCCTATCTCTATTAGATAAGAACTTATTTGTATTTATAGTATTTTCAATTTTAATGTGCCCATGCAAACAAGGAATAATGCCACCTGGTGTTATCAGCACATAAGGGGGTCATAGGACAAGTCCAACAATCCCCGTGACCTGGTTCAAACATAAGCATTAAACTGGGGGACTCTTTCACCAACATTCCTTATTGAACAGTTCACAAAGAGAAAAAAAGATAAAAAGTGAGGAAAATAAACAATCTAATTTAAAACAGTGGACACAATTGTCACCGTTTAAAAAAATTTGTGTGTTCTCATCTCTATAAGAACGTGTTTGTACATAATTTCCCATTTTAATGTGCCTATGCAAAAGAAGAACAGTATCACATGTCAAGATTGGTGCTTATGGGGGTGCTAGAACAAGTGCGACAATCCAGTTGACTTGGTTCTTACATAAACATTAAATGGAGGGACACTTCTACAACCTTCCTTATTTAACAAATAACAAAGGGAAGGAAAGATGGAGAGGAACTCTTTCACCAAAATACCTCATTGAACAGTTCTCAAAGAGGAGAAAAGATAAAGAGTGGGGAAAACAAACAATCTAGCTTAAGACAGTGGACTCAATTGTCACTGTTGCAGGGGTCCTCAAACTTTTTAAACAGGGGGCCAGTTCACTGTCCCTCAGACCATTGGAGGGTCTGACTATAGTAAAAACAAAACTTATGAACGAATTCTTATGCACACTGCATATATCTTATTTTGCAATGAAGAAACAAAACAGATACAAATACAATATGTGGCCCACGGGCCATAGTTTGAGGACCACTGGATAGGAACTAATCAGAAACCTAGTAGTATGATAGCAACCACAGTTACACAATAAAGGAAGGAAGAGGCCAAGAGGCCTTTGAGAGTAAACAAGTAGGTAAAAAGTACTGGCCTCTTGCCAGCCTGAGAGTCCATCCTCTCATTTTTATTTTGAAAATATATGGTACCCCCACCCAAAATGGTCTCTTCCCAAACTAAAAGTCCATCCTTCCATTTTATTTTAAATATATATAGTATTTTTGAAATGGAGACCAATGAGAAAAAAAGTACCAGTGAATGTCACGATGTAATGTCCCGATATACACCAGTGCGCCATCCACCCCAAGTGTTCCCCACTTAGTGTTGGAAAAGAAAGGGGGAAAGCTTGAGGATCACGATTGATTCCACCTGGGCTGGCAACTAGGGAAGACCTGGAGCAGGGGAGGAAATAAGGGAATGGCTGGAGGCCTGCCTCCCAGCACCCCCAAGCTAGGGAAAATGCCTGCGGTCTGGGGTGTCCCCTAACCCCATACTTGGGAAGAGCCAGCCTCCAGGATCAAAGCACTGGAAGACAGCTATCTGCCTGGCCCCTCCCTCTGCTCCTCCTCCCTAGAGAAGAGAGGGGGAGAAGCCTGGAGACCCCTAATGGAGTCCACCTGGAACCCACAGCAGGCCACCCAAGGTGGCACTCCAGTCAGGCTTAGAGTCCAGGGGGAAATAAAGGAACAGCTGGAGGCCTGCCAAGCCTCCCAGCACCCCCCATGCTAGGGAAAATGCCTGCGGTCTGGGGTGTCCCCTAACCCCATACCTGGAAAAAGCCGGCCTCCAGGATCAAAGCACTGGAAGCCAGCTATCTGCTCGGCACCTCCCTCTGCTCCTCCTTCCTAGAGTAGAGAGGGGGAAGCCTGGAGATCTAATAGAGTCCACCTGGAACCTACAGCAGGCCACCCGAGGTGGCACTCAGGCCGGGCCTAGAGGCCAGGGGGAAATAAAGGGACAGCTGGAGGCTTGCCAAGCCTCCCAGCACCCCCCAAGCTAGGGAAAATGCCTGCAGTCTGGGGTGTCCCCTAACCCCATACCTGGGAAGAGCCGGCCTCCAGGATCAAAGCACTGGAAGCCAGCTATCTGCTTGGCCCCTCCCTCTGCTCCTCCTCCCTAGAGTAGGGAGGGGGAAGCCTGGATACCTAATAGAGTCCACCTGGAACCCACAGCAGGCCATCCGAGGTGGCATTCAGGCCTAGCCTAGAGTCCAGGGGGAAATAGGGGGACAGCTGGAGGCCTGCCAAGCCTCCCAGCATCCTCCAA
Organism: Suncus etruscus; assembly: GCF_024139225.1. Classification (NCBI taxonomy): domain Eukaryota; kingdom Metazoa; phylum Chordata; class Mammalia; order Eulipotyphla; family Soricidae; genus Suncus; species Suncus etruscus. The sequence goes on along the minus strand of NC_064851.1, from coordinate 72,983,490 downwards.
GCTAGGGAAAATACCTGTGGTCTGGGGTGTCCACTAATTTCTGGACAACATCATTTGTTTGATTTGTAAGAACTTGATTCTTAGTTTTTTGAAAAGTGCCCATATTAGATTTCAAAAAGCCTTGACAATTTAATATTTCGAATAGCACTGAATCAGAGGGGTCCCATTTTCTCCAAATATAGGTATACCAACATTGGTTGTTTTTATTGTTTGTGTTGTGTGCTAGTTTTCTAGTGTGAATTGTTACTTCACTTTTATTTTCTGATGGTAAAATATGCAGAGCATTCATAATCCTTTCAGACACCTATATATATTATTTGTATTTGGGGGCCATACTCAACAATGCTAAAAAGTTACTCCTGAATCTCTGCACTCAGGATCTGGATATCTTAAGGGAATATAAGAGGGAATAGGGACCAAAATCATTTCATCCATATACAAGGTAATTATATGAATGAATGAGAGGTAAAAATTGCGGGGCCAGGGTGATGGTGCAAGCAGTAGGGTATTTGCCTTGCACATGCTACCTAGGATGGACCACGGTTCAATCCCCAGGCATCCCATATGGTACCCCAAGCCAGGAGTGATTTCTGAGCCCATAGCCAGGAGTAACTCCTGAGTGTCATCAGGTGTGGACCAAAATTCAAAAAAAAAATGTGAGCTACATTTCTATCACTCTATTTCCTTTATATCTTCTTTGAGGAAGTTTCTGCTCATCTAGTTCTCCTATTTTTTTCCATAGTTTGTTTTATTTTTATTGTAAAATTCTATCAATGTTTTATATATATTTGATAAAAAAACATTTTGTCAGTAGAATATTGGCACTTTGATACCATTCATTTAGTCCAGTATATTCATACATATAATTCTATCAAATTTGTTAGCAACAGTTTAGATTTTTTACTACTTTTAATTAATTAATTTATTACGTTTAATTAATGATTGCTCTTTAAATTTCAAATAAGAGTTTTATTAACTTCTATCTGGTAGATTTTTAAAAATATGAGTAGTTGTAGAAGATCAAAGTTGTTGGTGTACTTTATTGCTTCTCAAACTTTAGTATAATTATTGTTCTCAAAAGTCAAGAAGGCACACTGATTTTATTGCTCTTATTATATTTGGTGTCTTATTATTAAAGTAATAAATTATTGGATGCCCACATTTTAACTATTATCCCAATACATGAAAAATATAATTTTTGTAAATATAAAATAAGAGGAATAGTACATTAGTAATGCACTTTCCTGAATAATGTATGTATTATAGAGGAAAATAGCTACCAAAAATAATTTATTTTATATATGTATGGTATTCTGAGGATTTTTCCAATATGCAATAGTTCTACTGTGAAGTTTTTAATTGGTGAGTGAGTGGGTGAATCTGAATGATTTAAAAATATTATAAGCAAGAATCTTTGGTTGAGAATGTGTTTGCAGTTGTATATAATTTTGATAATATATGTGTTAGAATATGCCTTTTCTTCTTCATAAAATATGTTTTACATTTTATGCCCATGAAATATTTCTAATAACTTTTCTAATTTCCATATAATGATTTACACTAGTTTAAATTTTTTCTCTACTTCTAAGCTGCCTTCTTATTTTGACACTTTTTGAAAACTGTTTCATGTTCTCTGAGCATTTTTACCTTACATGTATAGATAGTACCCCTGACAGATACAATCCTGAGTATTCTGCCCATCCCACATTTTCCTCTACAGTTTAAAGTGGAAAGTGGCACTCAAATATTTCAACAATATTATTTCATTACAATCAATAAAGAATCCATCACAATAGCTAACAGTGCAGCATTAGGATACATAAATCTTTAAATACTAGTTTAGGGAGAGAGCTCCATAGACACTTATCTTGTATCCTATGCAATCTGTTGAGATTAAATTTTCATTGTAGTCTTTCAGGTGAAAATATTCTAGCAGATATTTTATGTCATAAAATCCATGCTTATTTTCTATTCATATTTCAGCCAAGTTTAACATTTATATTATAAAGATTATAATAATTTTACTACATATTTCTGAAAATTAATTGCAAAAATTTATAGTGGAGAGAAATCAGGCAGGGGAAATTTTTTGTGCAATTTATACTGACTTTGCTGCCAACATATTTTGCAACATATCTCTTTTGAGGTCCCTTTTAATTTGTTACAAGTGTTGAAGCTTATAAAACTATGTTGAAGGATCATATTTTCATTGCTCCGGAGCAACAAAATGGAAATGTTTTGTTTTGATGTTTTTATATATGGCATATCTAAATATTATATAATTGTAAACATATAAATTAGTGTCTGAAAAATAGTACAGTTTGTTAGGTCTTGTTGCATTGTAGTCAATCCCAAGTTGATATCTGTACAACACTTGAATCTCTGATATTGACTGGTGTGATACAAAATCTTAGAAAAGAAATAAACCCTTAATACCATCACGTGTGGCCTTCAAAGAGCTAAACTCAATTAAATTCAATTCACATCCTTTAAATTGCAATTATAAAGATAAAGGGGTACAAAACTTTAATTTTGAAATGGTGACTTAATTTTTCACTCACTAATTTCTAGGCCTTATTATGACATCTTTATCACACTAACTTAGTTTCACCATAGGTAAGAGGATTCACTCTATAATCATCATCATCATCATCATCATCATCATCATCATCATCATCATTATCCTGAGAAGGAAATTGAGGTCAAGTAACATTTTTGAAATTGTTCAGGCTCTCAGAGGTCAATTAGGGTTCTCAACAAATGACAGTAGAATTGGAAAAGATTTATTGAATCGATTATAGTAAATTCATTATCCACTCATATTTAAGCCAAATTTAAAAATTAGCAATTTGTGTTTACCAAATGACATTTCCTTTATAAGATAATAGGTATGATATATTTATGATTGGCTACTTATTATTAAAGACATGATGTCTGCTGGTGGTGACCACCAGAAATCTTGTGGATTGTTTGACAGTCTGTTTTAAATATATAGCTAAACTAGCATATGAGGTATTTTTTTTATGGGTTGAGAAAACGATGGTTGCTACTGTGATTCAGAAAGAGGTGTGAATAAAAAGATGAGATCTCAACCAGCTTTCTGCCTAGTTCACAGTCTCAAAGTGGAAAAAGAAAGAGAAAGCCTAAAACTGTAGCAGTGTGCCTTCAGATATTCAAAGATTTCAGGACAAAGGTGAATAGAATTAGTAAATGTGAGATGCAAGGAGATTGTTCCAAGGGTGCTAGAATGGCACAGATGGTCCTACACAGTTCTAAAATTCTTCGTATCAGTATTAATAGCAATGATCTCTCAGTTTCCAAAATACTGCTGGGTAATCTTCCAAAATAAAAGAAAATAGATGGAGTTCCAGGTGACTGAAGCAATGCATTTAAAAATATCTGCTGGAAAAGGGTGCTATATTGAGACTTCACATAAGAATAATGCATAGGAAGCCACTGAGAGTTCATGAATGGAACAGAATGACCCAAGATATGGTGAAACTCAACAGAAATCTGATGTAGACAGATCTATATAGAAAAATCAGAGGCTCTGCAATAAAATTTAAACAGACAATTTTGACCAAAGCAGCCACAAATAAATGGTCACATTTAAAAGTGATCTTATTCTTTAAACTATAGCTGTTTTTTACATTTACATGGAAATAATGATTTTTCTGTGTATAAATATAAAATAAATTGTTAAAAAGTCAATGATCTGGTTAATTCCTTAATAATATAGAAAAAATATTCTGTTAAGTTGCAAAAATAATTTAAAGAATAAAAATTATTATACTAGAGAAACAGCTAAAATTCATAAATTAAATAACCACTCTCCGAAATAAAAAATTACAGAAAATACAAAAGTGTTTATTTAAAACTAAATTTAGAGAGCCAGAGTATTAGCACAGTGGTACATATGGCTGACCCAGAAAGGACATGGGTTCAATCCCAGGCATCCTATATGGTCTCCCGAGCCAAGAGTGATTTCTGAGCCCAGAGCCGAGCAAGAGTAACCCCTAAGCACAGTGGTGTACACCCCAAGAAAGAAAATCTCAAAAATAAAACTAAATTTATAACAAAATCAGTTTATTCAAAATTATTGTAGCCATCGATTTTAAAATATAAATGTCAAATAATCAAACTGTGATCTTCATATACACAATACTGTGTCAGTTTTTCATAATAAAGTCATATAATGTTGCATGTGGTACATATATATTGTGTTGAATTTTTATGAGAACATATTTAATAATCTTAATTATAAAAATATTTTAAACACAAAATAATAAACTGATCACAAGAAAATATATAATTTGAATAGCTTTCACTGTTAATCTTTGTATTAATAATGCTAGTTTACTGAGCTAAAAATACCTTATATTACAAAGTAAAATAAATTAGCTGTTAGGAAACTTTAGCAAAAAATAAATATTTATGATAAACTACATTAATATATAAATAATATGTAAACTATTTGACTGAATAAGAGAATACAGTGACATTTTTGATAATACTCTTTTTTATAATTTTTATTTTGATCATAGTGGCATACATATTGTTGACAAAAATATTTTAGGTACATATTAACATAATATCAGGGGGATTCCCATCACCAAATTATACTCCCTACACCTCCACTTCCATCCTACCTCCCATATCCTCCTCCCTCACCCTCAGGGCTGCTAAAATACGTGGACCCCTCTGAGCTTAGCTTATTACTTAGTAGTCCTACACCTGTTTTGGTCTTGGTACCTCCCTTGTTTCCTCCTCTAATTGGGAGGCAGGACTAGATAGTTCAAGTTATGTGGTTTTATTTGAAGAAGAGAAAAATGATAAACTGGGGTAAAAATCAAATACACCGAAAATGGGCGGAGTCATTCTAGAGGCTCTCATCATCGGTTTGAGAGACGAAGGGGAGAAAGAAGGTGAAACACCCCAACAGTACACAAAGAAGTGTCAAATAAAATATCCCGTGAGCACTCCAACAATAAAGATAAGCACCACATAAAAGCCATGGTCTTGAGGTAAAAAGCATGGCAGAGCACCAAAAGAAAGAAAAGAACAGAAGAATATATATATATATATATATAAATGGAGACAACAACTTCAATAACCACACCAAAACAAAGAAATCGACAAAACCTAGATAGATTTAAAACAATTGTTTTGTGCTTTATTTTCCCCTCCTACACAGACACAGTAAATATGGGGGTCATTCGGAAAGGAATTTCCTTGACCTAAGAGATACAGGATTTTCCACCCTTGAAGTATATTGTCATGGGATTAACTATAGACTCCATTTAGGTTCATTTATTCTCCCCTCGATGCTTGCTTTCGTGTGTTTGGGAAGACTTCTACTCAGTCCTGGGTGATAAAATCAGATCTCTGTATCTAGATATCTCGGTATCTGCACAGGTCAAGGGGTGAAACTTATGATGAAGCCTTTCTTTGTGATTTTAGAAGATCTGTTCCCTCAGTGTCATTTTAATCTGTCTTCTGTGGTTAGTGGTCTTGGTCTTTGCGCTGATCCTAGGATGGAGGATGGAGCCTAGGATAGTGTCTTTTGTCATGTTTCCAGAAGACCCAATACATTGCAATTGTCTGAGATGGACCTTTGGAACTGGAGATCATGGTTGTTGTGCAGGTCGTAGCTCAAACCCTAGACTAGGGCTCTTTTATTGGTCACAGGAATACATACAGTCTGCTCATGGTTCTATCAGCCAATCATCTGTAAAATACGATCTTGGCTTTTGGAGAGAACAAAGGGTGATAAGTCTTCTGATTCTGTCATATCGTCAGCTGGAGGGGTAGGATAAACTGCTCTTAGGTCAAGTTGTTCCCATTTTCTTCATTGTCAGGATATCATATTAGAGCTGGCACTTGATGGTGTCCCAGAAGTGTTAAGGATGTCCCTGATGGGATTTGTTTCATGTAGCTGTCATGAAAACCTGTGTCGTTTCTATATCTGGGATCCAGGGTTCAAGGCTGGATGGATGGTGTCTAATCACCTGGGGTCTAAGTTGGGTCCACGTGACATATTTTCAAGGTAGGAGATGTCCTTGTATTGTAAACAAGTATGAGTTCTTATCCCTAGTAGATAAGAGCTCATTTTTATATATAAGATTTTCCCTTTCTTTTTAGAGGGAATTGGTGCTACATTATATTGCTGGTGCATTTGGGGGTGGAAAAAGAAGAAAACGGAAATAGTTCACATAAACAAAAAAGATAAAAATAGAAATAAAAATATATGTGCTCATATATATATATATATATATATATATATATATATATATATATATATATAAAAGAAACAAAGATTTTAAAAAATGAAGTAACAAAGTAATTAAAGGAACAAAATGATAATATAGACTACCTTACATTTGGGGAAAAGCAGGTAAAGAGAGTGCAATACAGGACTTATACTTGTGATGGAAGTATAGGTTTCCCCATTGTCTTTTGAGATTTTCTTGTGGTGTGTGGGTTCCTGGGTGTCTTTTCATCACACACCCTGAACTTCTTGAGGTTGGCAAAAGTTTTGCGGCAGGGAGGTCTTGGGAAGCATTCTTACTTTGGGGATACTTTTAGAGCTGAGTCTGGTTTCAAGTAATAGTCCATGCTCGGTAGATTTGGTAAGGAGGGCTGCACAGCTTGAGTCAGCAGGGGAGTTGGTTGCCTTTTCTTGCCAGGGATGAGGTGTGGGTTTAAATGGGTGTTCCTTCGGTTGGGTGCTGGGTACTGGTTCGTTGGGGTAGGAGGTCAGTCTTGATGCCTAATAGATTAAGAACTGAAGGTGGAGTTTTAATAAGGTGGGAAATCTGGATGGGATTGAGGAGTGAAGGGATAGACGGATTTCCAAAGGGGGGGAAAGGGGAAAGTATATGGAAGGTGTTGCAAGTCAGCCCCTGAAGAGGTTGACTGATGGAGGGATGGAATGGAGGAGGAGATCTTTCCCCCTCCAGCTCGGAGCACGTATCTGCCACCCTGTCCAGCCTATGGTTCTAAGTGAAACGGTGGGTAAACAGCTCGCAGACAGGCTTGTGGAAATATTAGCTTTATTCGGTGGACAAGACTGAAGTCCAAGGTCTCAGCCTCAGTTCCAGCCAACCACCCCTCGCCTTCCACAGACCCTTGTTTTTAGCCCTCAGAATCAGGTACCACTCAATGGTGAGATCAGATACCACCCAATGGTGGAAGCAGAATCAGGTACCACCCTAGGGTGGGGCAGAATACCAGGTCACACCCTAGGGTAGTGCACAATCACTGAATTAGGGTTGGGTCAGTAACATAATAATCCCCAAAATATTTACATATACAACAATTCCCCCCCCTTTGTTTTTAGTAAACAAACAATATTGTCTACAATTATTAAAGGAAAAACTAGTCAATAATAAAGGAGCGGTTGTTTGTATAAGTGCATCACAAAAATGTAAAGAAATACTTCTAACCTAAATACAGGGTGTCTAAAACCAGAAACATGTATCAAGGAATCAACTACAAGCTCCTGAGAGCTTGTACATAAGACGTACATAGATCCTTCGAAGAGACACCAGAAATGTTGTGTAGCAGGCGAGAAGAAGCACCTTTTCTTTGTTTGTTGTTGTTGTTGTTGTTGTTTGTTTTTGGTATTTGGTTTTTGGGTCACACCTGGCAGTGCTCAGAAGTTACTCCTGGCTCCACGCTCAGAAATCGCTCCTGGCAGATACCGGCATTTGAACCAATAACCTTCCGCATGTGAGGCAAATGCCTTATCTTCATGCTATCTCTCCGAACCCATTTTCATTCAATTCCAGGTAGACCAGAAAGCCCATCTTTGAGGTCATTGAATTAGGGCCTTATTTTGGAGGAAGAAGCATATACCCCCTGAACAGTAGGGGGGCATTGCGATGATGATCAATAGGCTTCTGAACTTAATCCAAGTTCTTTATCCAGGCTGAAGTCCATATGATGCCGAAATTGATATACCAATAAGGTCAATTATTTATAGATGGGAGCTTAAGTCACAAACCAAAACAAAAATGTTTAAGGCAGAGACCCTCCCTGTGTAAATAAACAACTTGAGGGCCCATCCAAAATGGATGGAACCTCCTATAAACCTAGTATTTTGCCGATGATGCACCCACGCAAAAAGCCCTGAGACCAGACAAAAATGTCATTTAGGAAATTAGAGACAACAATATCTAACCCACTAACGTAAAGTCAAGAAAGCAAAACCCTAATGTAATACAACATCAATTCCTAAGATTAAAAACTAAAATAGAAAAATATTAATTACAATAGTCAAAAGAATTGTAGTACCAAATATAAATTCAAAGGATTACAATTATAAGAAAAATACAAAAGGTAAAATTTCTACAGAGCCCAATACCAATCTGTAAAAATGAGGGGTCTGGAACTCCGAGAAGACTGGCAAAAGAAACTTGATGGGTCTGGAAAAATGGGTTGAAGCCATCATGAGTTGTTTGGACTTCTGTATTTCCTTTGGGATCAGTGCAATCTTGGGGTAGCCATTGTAGAAATGGTCAACAATAGCACTGTGTATGTGGATGGAAAACCAGAAATTTAGATAGCACAATTTAACCGAGATCCAGAGATTGTGGGTCTTATCCATGGATCTTTTCTCTGGGGATATATTGTGACACAAATTCCAGGTGGCTTCATTTCCAACAATTTTGCAGCAAACATGGTACAAAACTCCAACAGTCATGCATTTCTTCCTCAGGCCTAGATCAGGAGGCTTGTAGTTGTGGGTGAAGGAGATGAGTTGCACATGTGAAAGGAATCCTGAGAATTAAATGTTAAAGACTAGGAAGGAAGGATAAAAAAAGACTAAATTGGGGAAGATAAAGTTAGGAAAAGGGGGACTATATACAAAATATGCAAAACAGACAGACACTGAACAAGACATACCTATACAGACTTCACAAAAAATATGGCCATAACACTCACTCATACCAAAAAATATTTGTTGGAAAGGATCCAAAATAGAGCAAAAGAAAAGAGAATTCAGCTGAATCAACTAAAAGCTGGAGTGTAAAACAGGATGTATGCTGCTGTGAATTTCACCAATGTATTAGGGACTTTTTGATCATCTTGTCATCAAAATTGATCCAGTGTTGTTTTGCAGCAATTTTATAGTATGAAGTACAGTGTACATAGTGAACTTTATCATAATGGTTTGACACTGATGATAAGTTGTATTTCTTAATATCGCTTTTATTCTCTGAAGTGAATTCTACTAAATTGAGGTCTTCTAAAGGAAAATCTACATTAGTTTGCAATTTTTTTTATTTGTTTGCCATCGAAAGCAAAACATTTCAAGTGTATTATAAGTACTGGTGGCAGTTTCCATAAGTACGTTTTCTTTGAAAAATTCCTTCTAGTTTTGCAGCTGTTGCACAGAACTTTGTTGCCATCCCTTAACTCTTCTTCTTTAAAAAATTCAGAGAGGCATTCTTGTAATGTACATTTATCTGTAGATGTAACAGCAGAGACAAATGAAAAAATGTCTCATAAACTTCGGACTTTTGGTGGCATTTGAGACACTGTAGTATAGATTTGAATTGTCCTTGAAATAGATTTCTGAGCCTTTAGGTGTTCTGGACTAAATTGTTCATAATTTTCATTTTCCATAAGATGTGTAGTTTTGTCTGTCATTAGATTTACAGTAAGCAAGTCCTGATGTTGTCCCTCTATTAGAAACATCAGTAGTTCGTGTGGATCCTGCTGATTGTGTCCAGAAAACTGGTTATTAAGTAAACCAATTGTTACTTTGAAGCTTTCAGGGTTAATATATCTATGAAATCCATTTCCCATGGTTTTGATGAGCCGACCAAATTCTTTGGCTAATTTACCTTCATGCCTCATTGGATTTTTCTTGTTAATATCCTTTTTATAATGATCTTGATGAAAATACTGAGTCAAGTCTGAAATATTGAGTTCATGTAGCAAGAGTTTCTTATATTTGGAGCCCAGTTAAGACAGGTTCCTGTCTTTCCTTTTGCATCTCGGAGTGTAAGGGTTTATCACTACCATCAGTCTCACTCAATGTATGGTGTGCAACAGCTAAATCCTTGTTACCTGCCCCAGAGACCTCAGCAATATTACTGCTGTTAGTGTCTGGAGTATTTTGGTTTTGCTCTGAAGGGGAGTTTATAGTCTGAACCTGATCATTTGTGCTAGCCCGATTTCTAACAAGGCATAATGGAACCCAAAATTTCTTGAAAGGGTTGTCATTGTAGAAACATAGGCATAACCCCTTCCTCTTAGGAGAAGATATCCAGCTATCCATTTTTCATCCTCCTTGATCCAAATAGGTTTATGGGTTGTTTCTTGTCTCTGAATATCTTCTTTAAAATGTTTTTCCACTGCAGTGTAACTTTCCCCTTGGGGTAAGTTTAAGTAATTTAGTGTGAGAAGAGTCAAAGATAGCAAATTTGTTGGTGGTAAACCTCTTTTTATATTTTTTTGTAATTGAGTTTTTAAGGTTCTGTGAGTCCTTTCTACAATGGCCTGTCCCCTTCAATTGTAAGGAATTCCTTTCAGGTGTCTTATCTGCCATTCTTTACAAAAAAATTCAATCAGTTTTTATAGAATATGGAATACCCATCACAGAAAAGCATTGTAAAAGAAAACTACAAACAGCCTTAGATTTTTTAGAAGACATGGGAATTGCCCACATAAAACGAGAATAAGTGTCCACCACAACATGAAAATAAGGTTTCCTTGGAAATAAATCTGCTTGAGTTATGTCCATTTACCAAAGTTTGTTAGACTGTAAGCCTCTTGGGTTTGCTCCTGCTATGTGAGTCTTTTTTGTTAATGGTGCACATATGTTGCAGTTTTCTACAACTTCTCTAGTTTGCCTCCATGGAATTTGGTAATTCACATGTAAATGGCGAGCATTTGTGTGTAGGGCTGAATGTTCTTCTACAGGTGATTTAAATATAGGCATTGCTAGCAAGTCAGCAGTTTTATTTCCTTGAGTCATCGGTCCTGGAAGACCTGAGTGGGCTCTAATATGCGTAATGAAGATGGGCTCAGTTCGTTTTTGAAGAAGCTGCTGTAATCATTTAAGTAAGTTCTGTATGATCAGGTTATTAGCATTAAGCAGTGGCTATCACATGACATAAATTTACAACATACAAAGAATCAGAAACTATATTCATGGCTTCAGATACACTTTCTAATAGGTAAATTAACGTTGCTGATTGAACTTTCTGTGCAGATTTATATTTGGTATCAATGGTCATATTAATGTTGTCTACGGTTATTCTTTCTTTTCCATTTTGGGATCCATTGATGTAAAAAACCTTGGCATTGGGAATAGGAGAATCCCGGACAATTGAAGAAATAACAAACTGAGTTTTCTTTATAAAGTCCCAAGTTTTTCCTGCTGGATAACGGGAGGATATTTCTCCTGTGAAACCTGAGAGGGCCCTTTGTAGAGATTCATTAAGAGGCAATATTAACTCAATTTCCGTTTTTGGTATTGGCAAAACTATTATATCTGGGTCAAAACCTACTAAAGATATAGATCTGAGTCTTGCCTTGATAATAATCTCTGAAATCAGTTGCAAGTAGGGGACAACTGAGCGAGGCTGTTTGTTATGTAAATACACCCATTCCAAAAGTCCTGACTGTTGCATCAAGGCCCCTGTGGGGGTTTCTATAGTGGGGAAGATTAACAAAAATACCTTTTCTCCTGGGATAAATCTTCAGAGAAATGATTTTTGTAATCTGCTCAAGAAGATGTCCAGTTCATTTTTGGCAGCTGTTGTTAAGTTTCTCAGTGATATAAAGCATAGGGTGGCATATTTGTATTTTTTCTAAAGATATTTTCAGTCCTGATGTTTGTAAACAACCAATAACATAAGAGTATAAGTCCTGTAAATCTGTTTCATTGTTCATTGTGATCAAGATATAATCTGTATAATGAAATATTATGGGTTGAGGAAATTTTTCATGAGCAGGGCTCAAAACCTTATCTACAAAAAACTGCACATGGTTGAGGAATTCAGCATGCCTTGGGGGAAAATAGTCCATTGGAAATGTCTGCAGGGATGGGTATTATTGAGAGAAGGAACTGAGAATGCAAAACTTTTTTTATCATCTGGGTGGATAGGAATATGGTAGAAGCAGTCTTTCAGATCAATTATAATTAGTGGCCATTCCTTTGGAATAACTACAGGTGATGGTAAACCAGTCTGCAATTTGCCCATAGGTATCATGAATAAATTTACAGCTCTAAGATCCATCAAAAGTCTTCATTTACTGGATTTCTTTTTTATAGTTAATATAGGTGAATTCCATTGAGAAAAAGATGGTTGGTCCGGGCTCTTCTGGAGCTAATGGGATGTGTAATTCTGCTTTCCACTGTTTGTGTAGCTCACAGCCCCACAGGAATGGTGAAAATGGGCCCACATGAGGTCTGATTATTGCTTTTTGATTTTCTGGGCCATAAAATATCATAGTCCTCGTACTCAACAGACAGGAGCTCAGGCCTCCTATTCCTTCTAGCAAATACAGGATTTTCTGAAGAGGCCAATTTTCTGGCCATTCTTTATCAGAAATTACGGTAACCTGAGCACCCGTATCTATCATTTTGTCAAAGGTTTGCCCTTCCAAGTGAAGTTTGATCATTGAGTGTTCATCTTTAAATTTAGTAACCAGAGCCAAGATTGGGTTTTGAGCAGCACCCGGATCTGTGCTTCCAAAACCTCCAATTCTAGTCTTATCTGAAGTCCCAAATTTGACATAAGGCACTACTACTATCTGGGTAATCACTTCTCCTTTTTTAAAGGTCCATGTAACTGGTACAATAATAACTACAATGATTTCTCCCATAGAATCTGAGTGCAATGACACCAGTGATTACTGATATACCCTTTATGTTGAGGGAACTTCTGCCAAGAATCAAACCCATAGTATCTGGGGATGGCAGGCCCACAATGCCAGTTTCTAACATGTAAGGGCATGCTCCTGGGTAAATTTTAATGTCCTCTGGGCATAATATGTCTAATCTGGCACTCCCTGATGTGGAGTGAATTAATTCTCTTATCATGATGAATTTTCTTGGGCTGGGCTTGGAAGGATTATTGTCTTTGAACTTTGCCCCTGATTTGGAACGGCCTGGGGGGGAGGCCCTGTGGACATTTCCCTGCATCTTGTATGTGTGTCCTTGAGGAGCTGAATTTATAAGGAAATGGAAATTTTTTTTGATATGCCCCTGTTTTCCACAATGGTAGCAGGCAATTTGACTCCTGGGGATTGTGTTGAAACCGCTACTTAGGTTTTTATCAATGAGGTTTCTGGATCTGCAATCTTTCACCCAGTGGTGACCCCTTTTGCATTTTGGGCAAAGACCTGGTTTACGAAAAGTCTCCTGTCCCCGAGAGGAGTAAGTCATCATTCCCTTGTTAACTGGGAAGGTTTGTACTGAGTCTAAGTGGGGTGGGGGTTGGGGTTCCCCATAGACATTCTGACAGGCATAAAGGAAATCATTCACATCTGCCTTTTCATTTAATGTATTCAATACTAATCTACAGGCCGATTTGGATTATGATAAGCCAAGGATTTTACTAGGAAATTTCTCATCTCCTCATCTTCGAATTTTAACTTCAGAGCATCTTTAATCTTACCTACAAACTCTGCATATGACTCAAAAGGGCCTTGGGTAATTTTTAAAAAGTTTTCTCTACAAATACTGTTAGAATCAATTTTTTCCCATGATGACAATGCAATATCCCTAATTAAATTTAAGATTTTTTTAGGTAAAGCTACTTGTGTCTGAATATTTGCAAATTGATTTTCTGCCATCAATAATTCATATGATAGAGTACCACCTGCCACTTGTTTTTTTCGTACCATCAGGGTTATATAATTTGGCTTTTATGCCTTCTAAATAGTACATTTTCCATTCAGTTTGCTGTTTAGACGACAGGCATATTTCAGCGATTCTTTTAAAATCATACAAATTCCAAGATGAGTTATGACTTCAAAGTCTTAGTAACTCCACACTGTATGGTGATTCTTTACATGCTTTTTTAAACCGATCTAATTCTTCCATTTGATAGGGTACATAGTTAGAAACATTTACCCTGTGTAAAGGGGATGAGGCCGGATTAGCAAAATTACTCTGAATAGAGCTCTGAGGCTGTGTGTGTGTGGTTCATCATCTGAATCTGCACTGTTGTGCAATTCAATTTTGTGAATAGAACGAGGCCTCACTTCTGGAGTTAGCATTGGAGGTTGATCATTGTCTGAGTCACTACTGTCATGCGATTCACCGGAATCAGGCTTTACTTTCCAAGTTGTTTTTCTTCCAGCAAAAATTTCTATATTGTTGATGGTGGGGCTGGATTCGTCAGCCCTCACCTTGGTCTAAATTTTCATTGGAAAGATTTTCTTATTATCCATACTGGTTTTAGCCTCACCATTTCTACACTTTCTATTTCCTAAATACCAGCCAATAACTATGCTCACAGTAACAATGTGAGTCAACACAGAAATTTCACAAACTATGATGGCTGGAGACAATGCAATATTAATTTGAAATATAGACCACAACCATCCAACTGCAGTGATTGTCCTTAGATCAAAACCAATTAGTTTTAAACAAAATGAAATAATCCACTTGTATACTAGAAAACCAATGCACAAGCAAAAAGGTGGCAGAATCCACATGACTAACCACAGAAACCATTTAATGGTCAGCAGAGGAAATTTCCAATGAAGTATTTCACTTACAGTTATTGAGGTCCAGGTTCAGCCTATTTGGGCACCATTATGTTGCAAGTTAGCCCCTGAAGAGGCTGACTGATGGAGGGATGGAGGATGAGGTCTTTCCCCCTCCAGCTCGGAGCATGTGTTTGCCACCCTGTGCAGCCTACGGTTCTAAGTGAAACGGCGGGTAAACAGCTCGCAGACAGTCAGGCTTATGGAAATATTAGCTTTATTCAGTGGACAAGACTGAAGTCCAAGTTCTCAGCCTCAGTTCCAGCCAACCACCCCTCGCCTTCCACAGACCCTTGTTTTTAGTCCCCAGAATCAGGTACCACCCAATGGTGAGATCAGATACCACCCAATGGTGGAAGCAGAATCAGGTACCACCCTAGGGTGGGGCAGAATGCCAGGTCACACCCTAGGGTATTGCACAATCACTGGATCAGGGTAGGGTCAGTGACATAATAATCCCCAAAATATTTATATATACAACAGAAGGGGCAGAAAAAAAGAAAAGAGAAAATATATTATAAAGTAAAAAAGAATAAGAAAGAAAGAAAGAAAGAAAGAAAGAAAGAAAGAAAGAAAGAAAGAAAGAAAGAAAGAAAGAAAGAAAGAAAGAAAGAAAGAAAGAAAGAAAGAAAGAAAGAAAGAAAGAAAGAAAAAGAAAGAAAGAGAGAGAAAGAAAGTAAGAAAGAAAGAAAGAAAGAGAAAGAAAGAAAAAAGAAAGAAAAAGAGACAAAGAAGAAAGAAAGAAAGAAAGAGAGAGAGTGAAAGAAAGAAAGAAAGAAAGAGAAAGAAAAAGAAAGAGAGAAAGAAGAAAGAAAGAAAGAAAAAGAGAGAGTGAAAGAAAGAAAGAAAGAGAGAAAGAAGAAAGAAAGAAGAAAGAAGAAAGAAAGAAGAAAGAAAGAAAGATAGAAACAAAGAAAGAGAAATAAATAAAAAAGAAAGAAAAAGAAAGAGAGAAAGAAGAAAGAAAGAAATACAGAAAGAAAGAAAGAAAGAAAGAAAGAAAGAAAGAAAGAAAGAGAAAGAAAGAAAAAAGAAAGAAAAAGAAAGAGAGAAAGAAGAAAGAAAGAAGAAAGAAGAAAGAAAGAAAGAAAGAAAGGAAAGAAAGAAAGAAAGAAAGAAAGAAAGAAAGAAAGAAAGAAAGAAAGAAAGAAAGAAAGAAAGAAAGAAAGAAAGAAAGAAAGAAAGAAAGAAAGAAAGAAAGAAAGAAAGAAAGAAAGAAAGAAAGAAAGGAAGGAAGGAAGAAAGGAAGAAAGGAAGAAAGAAAGAAAGAAAGGAAGGAAGAAAGAAAGGAAGAAAGTAGTGAGAAGAGAGGAGGAAGGGGCAAGGGATTGCTAGTTTGCTTGAATGTGTTCGATGAGTAGGTCCTGTAGAATGAGTCTATAGGTCACAGTTGCTACTTCGCTATTCTGGCTGGTCATGTGCTTCAAGTCCTAAAAGAAGGTATACACCTAGAGATAAAGTGTATGTTAAAGAGTTTTCTCGGGGCATTCTCGTAGTGCAAGCTGGGTATGGTATCTCGTGTGACTGGGCCCCAAAGTGCCATCATAGTTTGTCCACCCTTTGTATCCAAGAATGTGTGTGGACAGAAATGCTGAGAGGTTATTTTAAATATAGTAACATTAAGTCATTAAAACATATTGTTATGAGATGTTTCCATTGGAGTCAGTGATTTCCCCGTGGTATTCTTTACCTGTAATCCAGTATAAGATCCCTAAGGGATTATTATGGGCCTTTGTAGTAGAAGGCTAATTACATATCTGTTTTCTCTATGCTGCTGTTTCAGCTCTTGCTGGTTTCTTTGTGGTATAATGTATAGTCAAGAGTTTGTGTTGTTCTTCTTTCATGTTTTGGGCACTGCTCCCTGGTGTATGTTGACTGTTAAAGTATTTGGAGTTTCTATCCTGTTAAACCCTGCTATTTGATTGTTGAGTATTAGTTGTATATAAGGTATATGTTCTAGGTGCTTCAGAATAGTGCTATCTTTCTGTGTTTATCTTTCGTCTTCTGGATTACTTCATTTAACATAATATGTTCTAGATCGATCCACGTTGCTGCGAAGTCCATGAATGTATCATTTCTGACTGCCATATAGTATTCCATTGTGTCTAGATACCATATCTTAATGATTCACTCATCTGTTGTTGGACATCGAGGCTGGTTCCAAGACTTGGCTATTATACTGAGTGCTGCGATGAAAAGTGGGGTGCACACATACTTTGGGATAAATGTCCTTCCAACTTGGGGGTAGATACCTGTGTCTGGGCCAGTGTGTGGGTCCGGGGTGCATGCTGGGAGTGCCCTGGGAGTTTGCTCCCCCACTGGTTCCAGGCTGCGGTTCTGGGGCGGTTGCAGGTGATAACTAGGGTGCTTGGTCCCTCACCGGCTTCTGGGCCGGTCTGTGAGTCCAGAGTGCAGGGCCTTTACAGTGACATTTTAATCTATAATACTATATTATAAAATTGATAAATAGAAATAGTGATATAGCATAAATGGTAAGTTTCTTAACTTGTACCCAGACAACCCCAGTTGGATACCCAGCACCAAATATAATCCCTTGAGCTTGCATTTCTGGAAGTAAGATTACTCAACACATATCTAGAAGCAAACCTGGAACTAGCAAGTATGGTTTTATACAAAAATAATAAGTAGTAAGATAAATGGAAAAGTAAAGAAATTGAAACAAATTTTCATAAATATACACCATGTAATTTCTCATCAAATAATATCAAATAACTTTCACTATTAATTAAATAATCTGTGAGTTTTATTACTTAAGGCAAATTTGATTTAATATTTAGAAAACAAACTAATCACCACAGAAATAGGATAATTATTGTAAAAGGTTGTATGATAATTTCAAGTCAAAATAAAACAATAATTTGACAGCTATGTATGGTGAAATATTTCTAAATTATTTTTTAATATAAGAGAACAATTATATTACTAATTGTAAAATACCCCAAACTGAGCCTCAGTGATACAAAAAGGCATGTGGTATTGAATCAGCACACAAAAAAAAATAATATAAAAATGGCTGGAGGGATAGCATGGAGATAGGGCATTTGCCTTGCATGCAGGACAGTGGTTCAAATTCCAGCATCTCACAAGTTCCCCCGAGTCTGCCAGGAGCGATTTCTGAGTGTAGAACCAGGAGTAAACCCTTAAGCTGCCAGGTGTGATCCAAAAACCAAATATATATATAAAGTATATATATATATATACTTTTGTATATCATAAAGATGTATATAGTAATGTAAACTTATACATATATATGTTTTGGAGTTATAGCAGGTGATGTTTAGTGCTTACATCTGGCTCTGAGCTCACGAATAGCTCCCAAGATGCTCAAAAGACATTTTGTGGTAAAGAAGATCCAACTGGGTTGGCATATGCAAGGCAAGAACCTACCTAACTTCTATATTATCACTCCTGCCATTATATATTTTTATAAAAAATAAAATCCTGTATAAAAATATTTTTTGTACAATGCAATCTAATCAGTTTAGAGAAGCACACCTGGTTTCTTCTGGTTTCTTGGAGGATTCTCCTGGTTCTATCTAACAAAATATTTACTCCTGGTAGACACAGAGAAGCATATGAGATGACAGGGATGGAACCCAATTCAGTTGTCAAACAAGGCAAATGCCCTGCCCATTCTATTATTGCTTCAGTCCAAAACTAATTCTTAAAAGTATATAAACTATTACCTTTAGAAATCAGAATAAATTTAGTTAAAAATGTATATATACTAAATTTAATAGATATTAACTTAAATATTTTAAAAAGATATTTTAAAATACTAAAATATGAAAATAGGTATACAAATTTTCTAAAAAAGAAAGATACAGAAATATATTTTAAAGAAATTAAATAATGTAGGGCCAGAGTAATAGCACAGTTGGAAGGATGTTGGCTTTATCCACAGCTGATTAGACCCAAGTTTGTTCCTGGCAACCCATATGGTCCCCAAATCACTGCCATAATTAATTGCTGAGTGAAGAGCCATTAGTGTGCACTGAGTATCACTTGGTGTAGCCCCAAACCAAACCAAACTAAATCAAAAGTACCCAATGCACAGCTCAGATAAGAAACCAGATATATCTATCACCATCATGTAAAAAATAACCAGGCTTCATTAAATATCAGAAGACATTTAAGCAACAACTCACTAAAAATAAAGATATATCTATATCTATTTATCATATATATATTCAATATATAGAATATATATATATATATTCAAAAGCTTTAAATTCAAGCTAAAACTCATAGATACACTGGTCCAAAACCTCTGGGGGTGCCCTTGGGAAGAGATGAGGTGGAACCTGAGCACTGCCAAACCTGGACAGCTACACGTGCATTCACATCACAGCCTCTTCCAAACAAACATCCTAATTTCATGACTAATCACTACAGAGACACCACACTGCCAAAATTCCAGGTACACTGGTTTTGGAGCTGAAATGCTGAGGTCTTATCTGAGGGGTCTCCATATCCACTGGTACTACTTGAAACACTAACAGCACACTGAAACCCCAGAGCCTCCACCATGTAACAAAGGCCCAACTCCACAACTTCAGTACTAGTTTAGGATGATGGATAGTATATGCATGGGGCACTATCATAAACAGTATTGTAAATTACAATGCCTAAAATAAGTCTTTTATTTTTTCTTTCCTTTTTTTTTGTTTTTGGGCCACACCCACGTGCCCTCAGGGGCTACTCCTGGCTCTGTGCTCAGAAATCACTCCTGGCTTGGGGGACCATATGGGATGCTGGGGATCAAACCAAACTCCATCCTAGATTAGTGAGTGCAAGGCAAATACCCTACAGCTTGCACCACCATTCCAGCCCCATCCTCAAATAATTTTAATTAAATAAAAGCATTATATAAATCTTCACTATTATGATTAAAATGCACAAAATTGTCCACTTTTAAATTTTAAATTTACTTATCATATCTATGTTAATATTTTCTGATTATTATATTTGAAATAGCTAGTTATATCACCTTTATTTTCTATAAATGTCTTCTAACAGACAGATTTAGGTTGCTAATAAAAATTGAAATACAAAGTAGGGAGTATCAATGAAGAACATAGACATATAGACACTGCAAAAGTCTAAAGATAGTTATTTTGGGGATCAGATAGATAGCAGTGATAGGACGTTTGCTTTGCAAGCTGCTGATCCAGGACAGACTTTGGTTCCATCCCCTGTGTCCCATACGGTCCCCCAAGCCAGGAGCAATTTCTCAGCACATAGCCAGGAGTAACTCCTGAGCTCACTGGATGTGCCCCCCGCCCCCCCCCAAAATATAGTATTTTTACTTCCGGGGTTGGTTCGGCCACACCCAAGACACTTAAGGGTTACTCTGACTCTATGCTCAGAAACTGCACTCAGATATCTTTCCTAGCAGGCTCAGGGAACTGTATAGGATAGGATATCCGGGATCTAACCCTGTCTGTCCCTGGTCTCCAGTGCAAAGCAAATGCCCTAGCACTGTGCTCTTGCTCCGGCACCTAAAGATAGTTTTTTTTTTTTTTTTTTTAAGAAAGTCAATTATTTTTGAAGTGTCCAACATTTTTCTTCTTTTATAATAATAATTTTATTTTGACCAAAGTGAATTACATATCTTTCACAGTAATATTTTAGGTATATATTGTATTGAATCAGGGGATTCCCATCACCAAAGTTGTCCTCCCTCTACCCCTGTTCCCAGCTTGCATCCCATATCCCCTTCTCTTACCCCCTGGGCTGCTAGTATGTCCCCTCTGTGTCTAGCTTGTTGTATATTGGGTATCGATTCTTTTGTCGTTGACTTTGGATTTGGTGTTTAAATCCGATCACTTTTATTACTACTTAGTGATCATACAATAAACTACAAAAATTCCCAAGATAAAAGCTACGTAGTTAATAAGCAGTTTTATAACAAATTTAATGTTGCTAACTGTAATTATATTAAGAGCAATATATATATAATTTCAGATGCATATATTCACATGATGTAATATTTCTATTTGCTTTCTAAAGAATTAATATGAAATTTAAATTCGTCTTAAAATTACAATGATATAATTGCTGTTTTGATTATATAAAATAAACTTTGGTTTATGCTTTTATCTATATATAACTTAGTTTTATCATGCAAAGATTTAAAATGACTTGAATTTCTATATTTTAGAAACAAACATCTAGTGATAATCATGGAAAAATTACCACGGTATTTTCCTGTTTGGTTGAAAACATTGCTATGCAAATAACCACGAATTAAAATATACCAGCATAACTCTGAATCTTTTAGTCTTTATTTTCAAGGTGTCATTAGTTTTTCTAAACAATACTGTTTAAAATTAGCACAGAGTGGGCAATTTGTATCCCAGGCTTCTAACACCAATAATCCTATATTAAGAGCTAAAAGGATGTTTGTAATGCTGTAAACATGCAAAGACTTGATGTAAATTGTACATAAAAGTGTCATTTAGGTAAATATTGGATGTGTGCATTCTTAAATAAGCAATTTTATTTATTAGATGGGTGATTTAAAAGAGATTCCTAGCATTATTTTGCTTATGTTAAGTTACAAATTGTTTCAACATATACTTTTTATACAACCTACTTTTACATACTAGATTCCGGCTTTATATTTAAATTGAATGCACGCTACATTTTCTAATGTTTCAAAAAAATTTCCATTGAGTAATTTTATAAGCATTTAATAATTTTGTTTATAAATCTGACTTTTATTAAAAGGAAGTATAATTCTTTACCCTTAATAAAATTTTTCATTTAATTTTAGCATAACAAATATTTATTTTGGCTGCCTTTAATGTAATTTTTAGCTGAATATTACCATATGATTAGAGTGGTGTAGATATATATGTTTGCTTTAAAAGCAGATTGTCTAGTGGTAAACTTATAATCATCACTATTGGGCAGAAATATTATTTCATTTGTGAGCAGATAATAACTTTGATGACTGATGGATTAAGTATTAATGAGTATAATTTTATTAAGAAGAAAGGCCTATTGAGCTACATATATATTATTACATGTGTTCCATACACTTAAAGAACTTATTTCATTAAATTATACACACAAAATATTCACTTACCAGTCAAGTTAATTTTTATTTTCACTTTAGCGAACTATCTTAAAATAAAATATTATTTTTTATCGAAGACTAAGAGATAATGTTTGCTATTTTAAAGTGATTTTAAATATAATTTTATGTTTATTGGTAGCAATTGTTTTAATTTTTCTTATAATACATGGATATTTTTGAAGGCAAATTGCCTGTTTTCTCATTGATATTTTTCATTCTGTCTCAGTCTCCTGTCTGGTTTATTAGATATTAAAACAATAATATCTCTCATCACCATTTTAAAAAGACAAAGTGCTTTATAATTGTGAAATGAATCTTAAAAGTTTAAATTCCATTGCCATTGTCCTTAATGTTGACTAATTTATATTTACATGTAGAAAAGACAAGAAAAAATTGAACGTAATATTTCTTCTTCATTTTATTTTTAAAAGAAAATTATAGATGATCACAAACAATACATAGTATGTCAAACATTAGTATTAATAATTATCAGGCAATAGTTTTTTGTTGTTGTTTTGTTTTAGTTTTAATGCCAGAACCTTGAGCAGAAACAAGGAGCTTTCTTCTTGAAGTTGAATGTATACAAAAATGTCCTCAATATCTTTGGTTATTCTGTAGGGGGCAGCAAAATATAAACAAAATACATATTGAAGACCTACTGATAGGGACCATTTAACAGCTGGTTTGTACTATGAGCAAGAAGGTGGAATGTACATGAGTCATTGAAAATTATCATCATGCTAATTAAAATTCTTTATGTTGGAAACAGGGGTTGCTTGTATTCCCCTTTATCTAATCTCTTCTTTTATATACACAACTACTGAAGCTGAACAAAACCAGTGAGATAAAATTAACACACAAATTGTTTTTCCTCCCTTTGGGCAGGAAAAATCCTGTTTACAAGGAAAATGATATTGCACATACATATTTATGAAAAACAACAAAGAGTCATACAAAATCATTGAGCATTGTGTAAACTAGTTATAATAACATGGAAAATATTTGCTATATTTATGCACATTTCTACAGTATTTTAAAATATGATCTACTTACAATATAAAACAATTTCTACCATTTTTGTGTATAATTAATTTTAGCTTAGCCAAGAAATAAATGTAATGTAAAAATTTCATTAACAAATATTGCAAATTTTTTCAAATATTTCAATCAATACCTTTGTATATAATGGTAAAATTACATTATATATAAAATTCAATCATATCTTTTTGTTTCAGTATAACAGCCCTACTTTATTTACCTCATAAAAATTTTGTTAGGAGGAATTAAGAATGCAAAAAGACATTATCTTCATTAGGATTCTAGAGGAAAATTTAATCAGAATTATAAAGGAATTAAGTGAAAGTAAAGGGCAACATTTTACATTTAATGAGACATTTACATCAACCTATAAAACTGCGATCTTTTATCATGACTACAGAATTCACTATCTTGCAAAATTTAGTAGTAGTACTTGTTAAAATACATATGGAATCCTTTGGATTCCATTATTAACTTGTGTTCTTTGTTTTCTCTTAACTCTATTCTAAAATAAGCAAGGAAATTATGTGTATTTTAATATCAGTTATTGATTACAATAGCATAAGTATGGCTGGCAGACAGCATGGGTGGTCAGAGGGTTACCCTAAAACAGAAATGGGGAGATGAATGTGTACTCAGATAGATGGTGTGAGATTGGAATGTTGCGATAAAATGGCATATAAAATATATAATATATATACAAATAAACAAGGCAGGGGCTGGCAAGGTGGCGCTAGAGGTAAGGTGTCTGCCTTGCAACCGCTAGCCAAGGAAGGACCTCGGTTCAATCCCCCAGTGTCCCATATGGTCCCCCAAGCCAGGGGCAATTTCTGAGCGCTTAGCCAGGAGTAACCCCTGAGTATCAAACAGGTGTGGCCCGAAAAACCAAAAAAATAAATAAATAAAATAAAATAAACAAGACAAAGTAGCTTTTAAAACTGCAGTTATCAAGAAGAGAAAGAAGCATAAAGATTTTTGATAAGTAAAGGATGTATTAATATGCTAAATATTTGACCTTGATATTCTAATGTAAAAGTCAAACAAATTTTTAAAATAAGATATGCATGCTTTATTTTGAATTTACACAATATCTGTATCCATGCTACTATCTTTGATTACTTACCTACAAATAAATGCATTTATGTGGGTGTGAGATATTGTTTTTAAGCTTTTTTTAGAATTCTTACTTAAAAATACATATAGTTCACAAGCTTATGTGAGTTTTCTTGAGGCTCAAAATCATACAAAGCTCATGATCATGAAACTTAACAAATATAACCATAGAGTTTCCCTCCTTAATATTATTAGTTAACTGAAGACATAGATCAGATAAACAGAGCATAGTCATTTTAGAATTTTTAATGTGTAAATTTAACACACAGGATAAGACTAAAAGTTTTCAAGGCACATGTTTTAACATGTAAGCAAAGTAAGGCCCTTCTTGAGAGAGGAATTGGTTCAGAACAACATAGTCATTGAGAAAACAGTGCTTCAGGCAGATAATAGGACAACATAAGGATCATGTCTTAGATTTCTTTATCCTTTCTTCAGAGCTACATAATATATCATTATGCATATATCCACTACAACATTTCTGCTATAGGATATCTGGCTTTATTTACCTTAACTATTTTACTAAAGGACTGAAGAAATGATCTATTTTGTGGTCTTCTTAATGCTATAGTTAATATGTCCATCTACATATTAAGTAGACAATGAGTATTCCAGTTGTTAATGCTATAGTTAATATGTCCATCTACATATTAAGTAGACAATGAGTATTCCAGTTGTTGTGGCACAGAGCAAAGATTAGAACAGTTGTAAAAATGAACAAATAACCCACTTCTAAGCATATACACAAAATAAAATTGGGCATTGAACTAATAATTCTGGTACAATTATCATCATTATTCACAATTATCAAGATATAGAATACCTAAATGTAGGAAAGGTCTAAATCTGTATCAGTCTTCCTCTTTCAACTCTTGTTTTATCTCTATATTTCTATATTTTTCTATCTCAAAGATTTTTTTCTAATCCTACTTTATGTTATTAAGTCATAACAGAAATACCTGCTATTTGATATAAAGTGAAAAACATTGAGTGAGATAAATCAAAGGCAAATAGTGAATTGCATTATTGATATTCACATATATAATTTAAAAGTGTATTTTTTCAAAGAGTTTATTGGTGTTAACTAGGGCTGTTCATAGAAGAAATACTTGTTATGAATAAGTAATACATTTGAGGAGTTTATTTGTTTGTTTTTTGGGCCACACGGGTGACATTTAGGGTTTACTCCTGGTTAATGCGCTCAGAAATTCCTCCTAGTGACACTCAGGGCTTACTCCTGGCTAGGTGCTCAGAAATTCTTCCTGGCTAGGGGGACCATATGGGAAGCTGGGAATCAAACCCAGGTTCATCCTGGGTCATCCATATGCAAGGCAAACGCCCTACTGCTGTGCTATGGCTCCACTCCGACCCCTAACTTTTAGTTTTTAAGATAAATAAGTACTAGAAGTATAATATACAAACTGAGATTATTGGTAACAATATACAGTATAACAATAGACTTTCAAGTTGTTGATAGCTAATTTATATACTCTCAACAAAAACAAAGGGTAAAGGTGATTGAGATGTGATTGAGACATTAACATGCATTGTGATGGTATTCATATTGCATTATATAAACAAATTTACATGTTTAATACATGTTTAATGCCATGAACATGTTTGATATAAGTCATATTTACCTTAATTTTAGAAACAGAGAGTAAGGATATATAAATTCACTTAAATCAACACAATGTATGTTTTATGGTTGAAGATATGAGAATTATTTATTATTACTATAATTATAAAAACTGTTAGTGCTATTATTTAATCTAATTTAGACATTTATTTTTGTGTTTTTTTTGGGGGGGGGTCACACCCAGCAGCACTCAGGGGTTACTCCTGGCTCTTCACTCAGAAATCGCTCCTGGCAGGCTTGGGGGACCATATGGGATGCCAGAATTCGAACCACTGTCCTTGTGCATGCAAGGCAAATGCCTTTACCTCCATGCCATCTCTTCCGGCCCCTGATTTAGACATTTAAAATAATTACACACATCAAGTAAAACACTTTAAATTTTCACTTCATATTTCTATTTTCTAGAATATTATATAGAATATTTTATATAACTATTGAAAATAAACTACAAACATTAATGGGTTAAATATGTTTAAAAAGTTAAATATAATTTTTGTGTGCCTTTAAGAACAACATTAAGATGGGTCTATGAAGTTTCTCATAGAAATCTTAGAATCATTAGTTTAAAATATCTCCGTCCTATGTCCTGTCCCATAGGAGCCGTCACACTTGATAGCCTATACTTTCATACTAGGGGTACCCATGTTTAGTAATGTTTTGAGAAGAAAAACTTTGTTCGGAAGTCCTTTGGTGATCACGGATGAGTTTCAAAGATTGACAGGTCAAACAAATGTCACTTATTCTATTTTCAGATTTTCTTCTATCATTGGAATAATTTAAATCCTTTTCTTCCCTGTGTCCCCATAGATCTGTGAAACACTATTTGAATTAAGCGCTGTCAAAATGATTAAATCTGTCAAGAACTCAAATTCTTTGCAATTAAATATTAAATTTACTTGTCATTAAAAATAACACTGAAGACAGTTTTTCCCAAATGGGGGTAGAAATGTCAAAAACTTAGCTCCAATTTTTTATGTGAATATCAGTCAATAAACTTGTTATCTTTTCTGGATGGTGTGCCACCTAAAAATTTTTTTAAAAATCTGCTACAATATGTGATTATTTATATAAGTATTGATCACTGAGGAGTTTAATCCCTGACTGAAATACTGGAAAGTTTTTGTTTTTGTACAATTTATAGCAACAAATATAAAATATACAAGCTGATAAAATAGAAGCAGGTGATCATTTATGTAAGGATGCAAGGTGATATTTTAGGAACTTCAAGCAGAATCTAAAAATATGTTTAATGAAGATTTAAAAGTATGAAAAGGAATTCAAACTTCTAATATTAGATTTAGAAATCCCACTCCTGTCTTTCAATCTCTCCTACTCTTATCATCTAACTTTTCTTTTTCTTTGTCATGTAGCCAAAAATAGACTCACTTTTACCTCTAGTTGTATCAACTTTTCCCCACCTTTTTGCTAGGTGTATGGGACAGGTTGTTTCTAATGGTTGTATATATCTTTCTTGAAAATAATATAGCATCTTTTAATTTGGATTTCATTTTGTTTGTTTGTTTGTTTGTTTTGTTTTTGGGCCACACTCAGTGACGCTCAGGGATTACTCCTGGCTATGTGCTCAGAAATCGCTCCTGACTTGGGGAGACCATATGAAACGTCGAGTGATTGAACCATGGTCCATCCTAGGTTAGCATGGGCAAGGCTAAAGTCTTTCAGCATGTGCCACCACTCAGGCCCCTGGATTTTATTTTAATGTGCTACTTTAAGATTCTGAAATATTTACTACTAAAACTCTGCCAGAACAGAATTATATTTATAGATAAGAACTAGTTGACACACATATATAATCACCAGTGTTACCAAAAATAAAAAAAAACAGTACTAGTTAATATAGGAGATATGGCCAGTGCCTTGCATGCAACTGACACCTGAGCTCCATCAGGAGTTATCTTTGAGTAAAAAGCCAGGATTAAATCGTGAATGCATCCCGTTTTTTCCCCATTAATTTTGACTATCTTTCATTTTTTGAAAAATTATAAAGTCAATTACACTTTATAGATATAATTATAAAGTTTTCAGAACTGCTTTGTATTTTAGATCTATGATTTCTCACCTCATCAAATGTGCATATAATGGAAGTACTATTTATTATAAAAATCTTTATATTTTATTTGCATTTTAAAGTATTTTACTACACTCATGTGTGTGTGTGTGTGTGTGTGTGTGGTTTTATAGTCACAAGTAACAATGCTTGCAGGCTATTCCTGGTGTATTCCACCACACCATGAGACTCCCAACTTGATATATGATACACTATAAAATATGCAAAGCATATACTTTAAGCTATTCCCTATTTTCTTTGATTTATTATTGGCTATTTTAAAAGTTAACAATAACTATTAAACCTTAGATAATTTCAAAACTGTTCTAGTTCATTGCAAAGTTACTGACTCAAAATTATGAGTATTTTTTGTCCATTTTTGCTTCAAATGGAAAAAAACTATATTCATTCCTTAATTATAATCACTATGAAAGATATAATTTCACTTTACCTTGACAAGAATTTCTGGGAAACAGAGGTATGTAATTTTAAGAATAGAATTTGACTGACAGAGTAAAAGATACATGCCCCTAACTCCCCAGTAGCCAGTGTCTATATTCAATATCCAAGGCTATAGGGACACAATCTTCCATCATAATGTCTCTCTATCCTATTCAAAAACCACACATCCATGCAAAGATATTCCAATGTGTATTTTTTATTATCCCACAGATATCTCCTTGCACTTTTTTCTCTTATATGACCTTATTATTCATTTGATCAAAAGAGTAACAGGTTATTTTTTAAGCATACTCGCATATTTTGGAATATACTTTCATATTTTGGAATATAAATGAAATGCAAATGTGTTAATAGCAATAAACAATATAATCAATACCATAGGTAACATTCTTAAACCCCCAAATGCAAAGAACAATAGGAAAACTACTGAGATTAACAGAAGTTCTGGATAGGGAAATTTAGTTATATACAACACTTATGAAAAGGACTGAATCTATACAATGCAGATGTAAAATAAATATTAATAATTTAGTGACAAAAATCAAGTAGACATTAGCCAAAAAATCAATCAATCAATAGATGAGAAATTTAACCAACTTAAAGAACCCCTTCAGAAGATGAAAGAATCTTTACAAGTGAAATCAGAGAAAATAAAGAACATATTAGCAAGCCAAAAATAATAGAATTGCACTAGCAAAGAATTGTTTATGTGCACTTGAAGACAAATTGCAAGCCAGCACTGACAAAGAAGTCAAGAAAGAAAAAAAGACAAAAGGATAAAAGAAAATGTAAGGTATAGGAAAAAAAAACAAAGAGATTACTAATCTCTAAATTATAGTAATAACAAAAGATTTAGAACCAAGTATTGGGAGAGAAACTAGCAGAGAAATTCCATCCTTTGGGAAGTAACAACTGCACAAATCCAAGAGGTAAAAGAGCATCAAACAAAGTAGACCCTAACAAAATAATACCAAGACACATGGTAATCAAAATGGCAATAATTAAAGAGACTGACTTTTTTTTATAATGTCTTTATTTAAGCATCATGATTAAAAACATGTTTATCATTGCATTTCAGTCATAAAAATACTCCCTTCACCAGTGCAACATTCCTACCACTAGTCCCCTCACTTCATCCTCCCCAACCCCGTGCCTGTCTTCAAGACAGTCTTCTCTCACTCATTACTATTCTCATGATAGTTGTTAGTGTAGTTGTTTCTCTAACTGCACTCACCACTCTTTGTGGTGAGCTTCATATCCTGAGTCAGTTTTTCCAGCCCTCATCTCTATTGTCTCTGGGTATTATTACAATGATGTCTTTTATTTTTCTTAAATACCATAGATGAGCGAGACTATTCTGTGTGTCTCTCTCTCCCTCTGACTTTTTCACTTAGCATAATAGTTTCCATGTCCGTCCATGTATATGAAAATTTCATGACTGCATTTTTCCTGATGGCTTCATAATATTCCACTGTGTGCACATACTAGAGAGACTGACTTCTTAGTGCATTAAGGGAGAAAAAAAGTTTAAATATATAGGAAAAAATTTTCTATATAGGTCTTATTTTCCTTATGGGTCTCACATATAGAACAATCCACGCAAGAACAGAGTGAAATAACATATTCAAATTGTTGAAAGAAATTTCTAACCTGAAGTCCACAACCCAGCAAAACTATCATTTATATGAAACAGATGGTGAAAAACATTCTCAGACAAAAATTTGAAATAATAAAACTTACTCTAAATGCGGTACTCAATAATCTGTTATATAAACCTAATAGACAACTATAACAACAACAACCATACACAGTGTAATAGCACAACAGCCTTTCTGCCTTTTTGTCAATAGCTTTCTTAAATGTCAATGGACTAAACTCTCCAATCAAAAGGCACAGAGTAGAGAGCTGGATCAGGAAACAAAATTCAACTATTTGCTTCTTACAAAAAACACACTTAAAAATCTCAGGATAGGAATAGGCTTAAAGTAAAAAAAGATGAATAATAATTATATAAGCCACTGGAAAACAGATAAACAAAAAAGCATGGACATCCATACTTACAAACAATTCAAAAAAGAATAAAAATTATACCAAGCATCAAATCAAACCAAAATGCCACTGAGATAGTTTTATTATAAAAAGAAGACGAGAAGAAACTCTAATACCTAGCAAGACTAAAAACATGCTTGTTTAATAACAACTGTGTCAAAGAGAAAATCTAGAAAGAAATAAAGACATTTTTTTGGACTAATGTAATGGGACACAGCAAAAGTAGTAATTAGGGGGAAACTTATAGTGATACAAACCTACATAAGGAAAGAAGAAAAAGATAAAATCAACAACCTAAAGTCACAGATTAAATATCTGGAAAAAAGACAAAGAAACCCAAACACAGAAGATGAAAAGCAATATTAAAAGCCAGAGCAGAAATCAATGATATAGAAAAAAATTATACAATGAATCAATTGGATCAAAATGAACTGGCTTTTTTGAATAAATAAAAAATGAACAAAATATTGGCAATACTCACCAGGTAAGAAGAGAAAGTACTCAAATAAACTGAATCAGAGAATTAAAAGGGGAGTATTTATAACAGAACCCTCAGAAATCCAAGACATCATAAGTGCTTATGATGAATAACTGTACTGTTAGGCTAGATAACTTAGAAGAAATGCACAAATTTCTATAAACATATAATACCCAAAGATGAGTGAGGACACAGTAGATAACCTACACAGGTCAATATTAAGCAAGGAAACTGAAACATTAAGAATCTCTCCAAGTATAAAATTCCAGGAACAGATTAGTGTATAGGTGAGTTTTATCAATCAGTCAGAGAAAAATTACTATTATTAGAATTATTATTATCAATAATATCTAAACTCTTCCCAAAAATTCAAGAGATGGGAACCTTCCCTAATATCTTCTATTTTAAAATCTTCCTTCTAATCTACCTTCTAATACCTAGCAAATATTACACTCATTTAAAAAATTGAAACAGATTCTACTAATAAAGAAAACTAAAACCAATCTCACTGATGAACATCAATGAAAAAATCATCAAAAATAGCTCAGCAAATCGAATCTAAGAGCATGTCAAAAATTATACATCAAAGATTAAGTGGGTTTCAACCTGGTATGCTAGGATGGTTCAATATTTGTAATAATAAAAACATACATCACATCAGTAAAAGAAAATTAAAATTCACATGATCTTATCAATTGATGCAAATAAAGCATTTGGTAAAGATACAAAACACATTTATCATAAAAAAACAGAGCAAATAGATATGGAAGGAAGGTTCTTTAAGAGAGTGTCAGCTATTATTAAACCCTATAGCCAACATTTTTCTTACTGCTGAGAGTGTCTTTAACAAATAGTGACTGAGACGATTGGATAACCACGTGTAAGAAATTTAATATCGATTCATATTTCACACCTTGCACAAAAATCAAGTCAAAATGGATAAAAGAACTTGATATTAGAACTGATTTTTAAAGTTTACTGTTGTAAACATAGCAGAACATTCCAAGACAAACTTCAAAGTAGTCTTCAGTGATAAAATTCAATGTTAAAATACCAATGGTAAGGATAATAGAAACAAATCTGAATAAATGGGACCACATCAAACTAAAAAATACTATATAACAAAAAAAAATAAGGCTACAACTAAAAGGCAATTGAGTAAGATAAAATATTTACACTCAATATATAATGTAAAGGCTTGATATCTCAGATATACAAAGTACTCAATAAGGTTAACCCCACAAAATCTTAATACCCCATAAAAATGGGGATAGGTAATGAATGAAAACTTTTCTGAAGAATACCAACAGGAAAATTGCTCATCAATTTTTAGAAAATCCAAATCAAGATGACAAATAGTTATATGATACCAGTGAGGATAGCATATATCAAACGTACTGGAAACAATTTGTGTTGGCTGTGATGTAATGAAAAAGAAACTCTCAATCCACTGCTGGTGGAACTGTTGCCTGGTCCAACCCCTATGCAAAATAGTATGGAGAGTTCTCAATATATTAAGAATAGATTTGTTTTTTTTTGTTTTTTTTTTTGTTTGTTTGTTTTTGGTTTTTGGGCCACACCCAGTAACGTTCAGGGGTTACTCCTGGCTATGTGCTCAGAAGTTGCTCCTGGCTTGGGGGACCATATGGGACACCGGGGGATCAAACCGCAGTCCGTCCAAGGTTAGCGCAGGCAAGGCAGGCACCTTACCTTTAGCGCCACCGCCTGGCCCCAAGAATAGATTTGTCATATGACCCATCAATCCTGCTTTTGAGTATCTATACCCAGGACAGAAAAACTTTTGATCCAAAAGAATGACTGCACATTTCTATTCATTGTGACACAATACAGTAGCTAAGTGTTGGAATAAACCTAGATGTCCAACAACAAATGAGTGGATCAATAAAGATGTGGTACATATGTACAATAGAATATGGCATAGCTGTAAGGAATGATGCAATAATGTATTTTTCTGTAAAATAAAGGTAACTTAAAATATAATGTTAAATGAAGTTAGCCAGAAGGATAAATACAGAATGATATCACTTATATGTGGTATTTAGAAATACTGCAAGAAGAAATGCAATTTTTAAATGGGAATTGTCAAGAACAATCTAGACCCCTTAGTATTCAGAGAAAAAGAAAATGATTGCGTGTATGATGAAAAATACAACAATGAAAAGATGGGGAACAGGGCAAAGCGATCTGAATGGTAAGGTTAAGAAAGGACATAACTAACTGTACAATCCAGAGTTAACAATACTGACATCAAGAGACCCAAACTTTTATAACAGAGATAATAAAACAGGCCTGTTATGCTGACAGGGGGTGGTCGCATGGTATAGATCCTTGGAATAGCCTTGGAGGCAGGTTGACACCGGTGGTGGAATTGGTCCTGAAACATTCTATGTGTCAAACTGTACTATGTATAACCTTGATACAAAAATTTTTAGTATCTTTATTTAAGCACCATGTTTGTAGTTGGGTTTTAGCAATTGTTTTTCTTGTTTTTTTTGTTTATTTGTTTGTTTGGTTTTCATTTGAGCCATACTCATAGATTACTCCTGACTGCGCACAATGCTCATTCAGGCAGGGCTTAGGAGGTAGGGTGAGGTGGTGTGCCAAGGACCAAACCCAGGTCAAAAAATGCAAAGTAACATCTTAACCACTTGTATTGTCATTCTGGCAGCAGAAATAAAGTTATTTTCTTATATTTTGATTACAGAAATATATAGTTTTCATGATGGGAATATAGAAAGGTATTTTAAAGATAAAGTATTACCTCAATACTTATGATGATTAATAGCTGGTCTATCTGTCAATCTGAAAGCAAAAGGTTTATATTTTTTCTCTGCTTTTTTTTTATCACCAGTGATAATTTATATTGGAATCATCCTACTTTGTAAACAATTTATATATTTTTCCTATTACATTTCTTTGTTTAGTTTTAGTTGGAGACTTTTGCCATTACCAGATACACATTCCACCTCAGTATATTATTTAAGCATTTATAATGCAAAGTATCAACATGCAAATGCTTTTGACCTGACTCACTAATATCCCTAAAGTTTATTATAATAATTGATTTCTACTTCTTAGAAAACTATCAAATATAAATTTTTGGAATATTCTAAAGTCAGAACTATCATCTTTTATACTTTTGGAAACTATTAGAATTTTATGTCAATATGAATATAATATATTTACATAAGGATATCCACATATAAGGATATAACAATCCTTATATCCTAATATGTGACATCAGTGACTATTTTGAATCTCACACTAAATAAGAGGCTGAAAGATACCAAAGATTTTGTGAAACTTTATTTGAATTACAAAGCTAGATCTGCAGACATCTTGAGAATTAGTTTTACTATAAAAAATTCTTAATTTATCTTTTTCTGGTTACAAAGTGTATAAATAAAATGCAATGAAATCCTGGGTTTTCTTATTCTAGCAAAATGTGAGGTCCTAGAGCAATTATGCTTAATGAATATGAATAATATTTATTTTAAATCATCACCTGCTTTACATATATATATTTATATTACAAGTTAAAGTCACTTCTGAAGAAATTCTTTTTCCATATTCTACAAACATATAATCACCAATGATTAAAGGTTACAATGCACATGTAAGTGGAAAGAGAATAGGATTTAGATTCAAACATGTAAGTTCCAGGGGGTCTCAAACTTGTGGCCCACGGGCCACAAACGGCCCTCCATACATTTTGTAGCCCTGCCCTAGAGGAATATTTTTGTTTTGTTTTGTTTTAGTTGTTTGGGTCACACCCCCCAATGTTCAAGGCTTACTACTGACATTGCACTCAAGGATCACCCCAACTTTGCCTCCTGCGGTCCCCAGGTAAATTGAGTTTGAGACCCCTGAAACCTAATAGCTAGAAAATAAACAGCATACTATAAGAATATTGCAATCTTATATTACAGATGAAAAATTTGAAACCATTTTAACATTATATTTATTGTCTGTAACCCAGAAATATCAACATATTATAGTATAAATATTTTTATTGTACGGTGCTTTTTATAAATTAGTTTTTAACTTGACTATTCTATTTAATATAAAATTGTTCTTTTAACTTTAAATTTTATTTTCATCTACTTATATTTTAATAAAATGATTAATATATAGACTAGACAAAACTACTGAGTTTTTATTAACTAATTTTGCAATACTCTCCAGCAAGAGCAATGATAGACTCTAAAATAAAAATGCTATCTTTTTTCTTATATTGTAATTCATATGTTACATTATAGTTTAAATTATAAGCTTAATATTTAATATAAGACATGTTTTATATCTTAAAATTTTTTAGGAGAGGATATCAATATATCACTTTTTGAGGAAAAAAAATTGCCAGCAAATTTTTACAGAGTCCACAAAAGTTAATTATTCAAAAATTGCATCAAATTTTTATTAAGAATTATATTCTGACTCTATAATATGACCTTTACAGTCATAAACATATTTCATTAGTAGAAAATTATATAATAGATTTTATTTTTATTATCCACTTTAAAAAGACATTTGCACAGCCATAGTCTTAATTGTTATTCAAGATCTTAAAAATAGAAAGAACTGGGGCCAGAGCAATAGTGCACGTGGCTGACCCAGGATGAACCGCGGTTCAATCTCCGGGTGTCTCATATGGTCCCCAAGCCAAGGGCGATTTCTGATAGCCAGGAGTAACCCCTGAGCATAATCGGGTGTGGCCCAAAGAATCAAAAACAAAAAAAAAATAGAAAGAACTATAGATATTGACATCTCCACAGTGGAATACTATGCAGCTCTTAAGAAAATGAAGTCATGACATTTTTCTATACATGGATGGACATGGAAACTATTAGCTGAGTGAAATGAGTCAGAGGGAGAGAGATAGATACAAAATAGTCTCACTCATCTGTGAGAGTTAAGAAAAATAAAAGACAGCATGGTAATAATACCCAAAAACCATAGAGATATGGGCCAAAAGAATTAGCCTATGAAATGAAGCTTACCACAAAGAGTGATGAGCCTAGTTAGAGAATTATATGCACTGAAAACTACCATGACAATGATAGTTTTATATATATACATATATGTACATATACATATACATATACATACACACACACACACATATATATATATATATATATATATATATATATAGAGAGAGAGAGAGAGAGAGAGAGAGAGAGAGAGAAATAGATGGGGGAGGGGGAAATGGGGAAATTGGTGGTTGGAAAGTTACACTGGTGAAAAGTGGCTTTTGTTGACTGAAAGACATCTATTAACATTTTGGTAATACTGTGCTTAAATGAACAAATTATAGAAAAGGAATAACTATATATTGAATTGAGGCAATATTACTTGAATTTTCATGTTCTAGTATTTTGTCTCAATAAATACAATTGGTTTCATATTTTGTGAATTTTTGTACATCATAGATGATTTATTTAGCATGACAAATTATTTAAAACTTACTAAAAGAATAAAGAATGCCTTTACACAATTTGACTAAAACAGTAAATTAGACAAGTTATAGACTCCTATAATTATTAGACAGATAAATAAGTCAAAACAATTTATATATTTTCTAAAATGCACAGGTTAGAAAAATCTGAGAAATAATTACTTTGGTCATGATCCTAAAGTACTGGGACATTTGGTGAAAATATCTTCTTTCCCAAGTTAATGGCTTGATAAAACAGACATTTTGAATAGTCAAAAGCATAAATGAAGTGCATATTAGATTTAGATAACATAAGCTCCACATCTAAATTTTTGACGTTTTTGTTTCTTGGAGATATTTTAGACACGTATAAAATTTTAGCACAAAATTGTGGCAATATCTTACCCCCATCTTCTAATATGGTTTAAGAAATATTGGCATAAAGTATGCAGTCAATTTTAAATTACGTTTCATTTTAGTTAACTTGAGATTTCACCCAGGGGGAATACTCAGGCTTTAATTGTCAAATTATGACTTTGTATGTAGAATTATGTCAGATTAAGTTTAATTCATAACCCCAGGTATAGAACCTAAAATTTTTAAATAAAAATTTCTTTTGCTTGACAATTTTGGACAGTTTTTATTCTTATATCAAGTTTTATATTTTTTTGTTCTTTGACCCTAAACATTATATATAATAAAATATTAAGAGAAAATAAAACTTTTATTTTAATATGTTGTTAGATTCTTCTTTTTTCTTTTAGTTTTTTACTTTCTCTTTGGCAGAGTATATAGTTGTACCCAGGGCCACATACAAGGCAAGTCCATTACCCTTTACTATTTTTCCAACCTATATTTTTACTCTCCTGTTGAAACTACAATTCTATGAAATCTGTAGCGTAAAATTATCTCAACACAATGCAAGAACTATTATTTTATTTACTCTTTTTCAAAGTCAGTATATATTTTACAATTTGTTTTTCCCAGTCCATCAACAGACAACAATCCATCAATATCAGGGCAACTAAACTGTTGGGTGTCTGTAGAGAAAAATAGTTTATCAATAATAGTACATCAAAATAATTTCTCATGGGACTAAAAACAAAGAAAAACAAAACTAAGATGAAATAATATTTAGAAGCAAGAAGTTGTCTAACATGAAGAAATTCTTTAATAAATCAAACTCCAAATATTTTACTATAAATGGTATTCAAGGTACATCTAATCAATATCGGCAAATCTGAATCCATCTTCATATTTATTTTATGTGTTAATCTCATAAATGGATCTTAATAACTAGACTAAGGTACAGTTTGAAATTTTCCTCTTGTGTTTTTGCTAATAAATGTTGCAATCAAATTTTATTTTTACAAAAATTGATGACATAATTATTGACCTTTATGCATATAATTCTGTAATACATTAATAAGTAAAATGATAGTGCCTTAATAACTAATGATAACCTAGCATAAATATATAATATGTTTAAAACTTATGTATCTGCACATACATGTATATGCACATGCATGTATATATATAAGTATCATCCAAGTTACAAAAAATTCCTGGAATCTTGGAACATAAATATGAGTTCTAGACATGGAAAAAGGGAAGAAAGATTATAGCTAATGTGCCTACTGTCTCTAAGGTTAAATATGCATATTTGTTTAGACATAGATGGTACAGAAATTTGGTGGCAGAGAATCCTGACCAAAATCTTAAATTGTTTAAATATTAGTTCTAAGTTTATTATGTTTGGGACTTGAATAAAGTTTAATATTAACACAATTGTTTAAGTTTCTCAATCAACACTGATTATCAATTATTTTGGAAATGCAACTGGAGTTATATCTTAACCCAGAAAGGTTCCTTATTATATAAATAAACCTTGGACTCCTATAAGGAATATAATGTGTTATTTTGGCTCAGCTGGCCTGATATTGCTGACAGAGGAGTTAAAATAATATATTTAGCACTTATCAAGTGATAATGATGCCAATATATTCAAATTACATCACTGCCTCAAACCATTTATAATCTCCTAGTTAACAATATTTTGTAAGTAACAAAGCCTAAATTTGCAAAAAGGACTATGTGATAGAAATGTACCAAAGAGATTAACAAAGCCATTACTCTCTAGAAGTGGATGAAGTATTTACAGGATAAAATACTTAATTTAGTGCTTAAAAATATAGAATTTGAGTAGTGTAAATGAAGATGATTGTTTAACTATAATAAACTATAATGTTAATATACTATAGAGAGAAATATAAATTAAATAGATTTTAATTTGGAGGTTTTAGGAGTCACACTTGCCAAATCTTGGGGAACATTCTGGGATTAAATTTAGTGATTCACAGTTATTTGGCTTGCTCTCTACTTCAATTATCTGCCTGGTCTCAAATTATATTTGTTCCTACATGGTCATGGATTTATGTTGTTGAAAAGTAAAGTAGTAATTGAAGCACTAAGAGAATTCCAGGCTGGCATGGCTGACTTTAATAGAGCCAGACTCCAAGTTTTATATTCTTCAACACAAAGTTAGGCATAAACAACTGAGTCTTAGTTTGCATGTAAAATATTTAGTTCATATACTTTTAGGGGTCCCTAATTTATATTCTTTAAAAGTTATTTGAACGGTGTGATAGATAGTAGAGAAGTCAGGGCAGACCTGGGTTTTATCACCTGATACCTTGAGCCCACCAGAAGCAATTCCTTAGTGTCCAAAAGGAGTAAACTCTGAGCATCTTGTGATGTGGCCTTAACAAACCCCATTTTTTGAAATGTCAGTAGTATGCATATATTTATTATATAACATAAATATTTTAATATTTAATAAAAATCTTTCATTTGACATACATCAAGTATTAATAGAGTAATTTACTTGAATCCAAGACTACCACTTATTTCAAGATATACCAATAATGCTTTAGCTATGCATTATGTACAAATATAAAGGTTTCAAAGGTAGGAAGTACTGTTCCATGTAGAGCCATGGCATGATCCAGAATGAAGATAATAGCTGTGGGTACAAATTGAGGTGTCTGAGTGAAAAAATAAGAGTGGGTGGTGGAAGCTTAGAGCAGAAAGCAAATGCATAAAAAATGCTCACACATGCATCAAATGATATGTTAAATGATATGTTAATATATCATAAAACGATATATTAACAGAGTGAAAGTTGAAGTTATTTATTTTCAATCTATCAAAATTTAAATTTTAAATAACCAGTGGTCTAGAAATTTGATAAAAGGCAGATGTTGGTCAACAAGTATATCATGGAATGTTGGGGGAATGTTGGGAAGCCCTGCATGTATTAGCAGGAATAAATATTTGTGTGAAATGACTTGTTTACAAGACATTCTGGAAATAGTAGGAAAGATACCATGGAGTTAAGTCCTTTGCTTTTCATGCAGAAGGTAATTGGTTCAAATCCCGGCATCCCATATGGTCTCCTGAGCCTGCCAGGAGTGATTTCTGAGCATGGAGCCAGGAATAACCCCTGAGCGCTGCTGGCTGTGACCCAAAAACCAAAGGAAATAGAGTTTCTAATTAAGATTGTTTTGGAATAGTAAAACAAGCAGTGAATAGTGATACATGTGCAATATCCATTTTACAAATTTATTTCATATTCAATAAATTGGCCTTTACAGTTATAGGTCATATAAAAGTGTGTTGTTTTTATTGATAAAATAATTATTTTTTGTTTTTCGGGCCACACCCATTTGATGCACAGGGTTTACTCCTAACTAAGCACTCAGAAATTGCCCCTGGCTTGGGGGGACCATATGGGATGCCGGAGAATCAAACCACGGTCTTTCCTTGGCTAGCGCTTGCAAGGCTAAAATATTTTTACATGTGATTATTTTTCTACATTTTTTGTTTGTTTTTGGTTTGTGGATCATACCCGGCTTCGTTCAGGGGTTACTCTAGCTCTGCGCTCAGAAATCACTTCTGGCAGTCACAAGGGACCATATGGGATGTCTGGATTTGAATAACCAACAGTCCTGGGTCGGCTGCGTGTAAGGCTGTGCTATCTATCCGGCCCCATTTTTCTATATTTCTACTTTTTATTATTTCATCTTAATCAAATGCTACGTAGTAGGTATATAAAATATAATACTATGGGACTTCTTATTTCTTTAACTTCCTAAAAACAATTAGAAACAGGCTTTCTTTAAAGGTTTAGAAGAACTTGCATATTGTATTATTTTTTTCTTTTGGATTACACCCGGTGATGCGCAGTGGTTACTCCTGGCTATGTGCTCAGAAATCACTCCTGGCTTGTGGTACCATAAAGGACAAAGCTAGGAGATAGAACCTCATTCTGTCCTATGTTAGCATATGCAAGGCAAATGCCCTACCATTTGCAGCACCGCTCTGACCTCAAATAGCAATTCTTTTTTTTTTTTTTTTTTTGGCAGTGCTCAGGGATTGCTCCTGGCTCTGCACTTACAAGTCACTCCTGTCAGGCTCAGGGAACCATATGGGATGCCAGGATTCAAACCGTGGTCCATCCTGTGTTGGCTGAGTGCAAGGCAAACACCTTACCACTGTGCTATCGCTGGGGCCTAAAACTTGCATCTTTTAATAGTAATTTTCTCCCCTGGGCCTACGCTGTTACTTTCAGGGATGACTTTAGATTATCATTTCAATTTACAATAATAACTGGTTTGTCATTTGCTTCCTCTTGGTTCAGCCTTGGAATATGACAATAGTTAAAAATGAAACAATTTCTTTCATTTTCAAATTTCATAGCATAAAAATTGTCATAGCAGTGGCGCAGGGCATAAGACCTTGTGCACTAGCCTAGGACTGAATCTCGATTTGATCCCCAGGTGTCCCATATGGTCTCCCAAGCCAGGAGTAATTTCTGAGTGATAGCCAGGAGTAACCCTTGAGCATCACCTGGTGTGGTCCAAAAGCAAAATAAAACAAACAAACAAAAATAATTATTTCCTTCATATGTGACTAAGCCTATATAATAATTAAAATGTATAGATTTGTGTATATATATGTATATCAAAGACAGTTGTCCAAGAAAATAATTATTAGAAAGCATGAATCAACTTTGGCTTAAGGAGAAACTGAAATGATAGTAGTGATCTTAACTTTTCTATCTG
Organism: Suncus etruscus; assembly: GCF_024139225.1. Lineage (NCBI taxonomy): Eukaryota > Metazoa > Chordata > Mammalia > Eulipotyphla > Soricidae > Suncus > Suncus etruscus. The sequence goes on along the minus strand of NC_064851.1, from coordinate 72,942,227 downwards.
GCAAGCATAAAGTAATAACCAAATTTAAATAACGAAGTAAAATAATAGCAGCATAACTGAAGAGTAATGCAAACTCTAACGTAAGAACCTTATAGAAAAGGACAATATTACTATCAAAAGACCTATTCATATTAGATATAAAAATAAAAACGTTGGGGGCTGGAGAGATAGAATGGAAGTAATGCATTTGCCTCGCATGCGGAAGGACGGTGGTTTGAATCCCAGCATCCCATATGATCCCCTGTGCCTGCCAGGGGCAATTTCTGAGCATAGAGCTAGGAGTAAACCCTGAACGCTGCCAGGTGTGATCAATAAACCAAAAATAAATAAAATAATTAAAAATAAAACTGTTGGGCTGAAGAGATAATACAGCAGTAGGGGCTTGCATGTGGCCAACCCAGGAAGATGGTGGTTTGATCAGCAACTTCCCATACAGTTCCTCGTGCCTGCCAGGGGCAATTTCTGAGTGCAGATCCAGGAGTAACACCTGCCGCTGCATATGACCCAAAAATAAATAAATAAATAAATAAATAAATAAATAAATAAATAAATAAATAAATAAATAATATAAAAAGTCTACTTCAAAATTATTTTTTCAGACCAAATGGATGACATAAAGGATTAAGCAGATGCTTAGCATGTGGGAATCCCAGCTTTATTCTCTGGTATTTCAAGGTCATCTTAGCCCAATTAGGAATGACCCTGAAGTACAGAGCCAGGAGTATCCTTTGTCACAGTTGATTGTGTCCTCCTTAATCTAAGCACAACCCAAATTATTATATTAATAAAAATTATAAACTTATGCACAAAAATGAGTCTCATCCATGGATCTTGTGATAATTTTTAAAACCAAAATCATTTTAAACTTTCACATCTAGAACTATATGTTTTAAATATATCATTATGAAAGTGTTTTGGTAAAATTCCCCCAATAATGTAATTCTAATAAAAATTTTTAATTACCCTTTTAATTTCCAATAAAGGAAAGTAGGAAGGATAATTTATTAGAGGAAAGATTATTAAACTTTGTACTAATTGCTAACTGAAAATAGTTTGTTCTAATAACTTTATTGTATAAAAAGTTTATTTAGAATTTGTCATAAATCTTATGTTGCTTTTAGCTCAACTTTCTATAAAAAAATACATTCAGATATTAGTTAACAATACTAATTAATGGAAATATGAAAGAGGTTACACAAAACAAACATAACACCAGAAAATAACTTGTGTATTAGGATAAAAATACCTTGCAATAAAAGAAATAATTGTCACTATGGTAAATGACATAACAAATTTATTTGCTAAATAAAATAAAATTAAGCCAGATGCATAATAGTAACCATTTTGTAGAGAAAAGTTTTGTTTAAATTAAAAATTATTCAGAACTTCCACATTTTATTTAAAGAAAAGATAGTTACATGGTTTATCAGAAAGAAACAAAGCAGATCTTTTACCATCATATTTGTTTATGGTATAATAAGTGTAATAAATCAAAGGTTAAGAAATTATTTTTCTGTTATGTATCTGTTAGCAAATAACTTTTCCTGAAGTTCAGTGAAACTGCAATAAACAGAGAAAACACACACACAAGATACAGTAGGTTGGATACATTTAAAAATATAGAAAGATAAAGAACCAAATAAAAGGCAAAAAGATACTTGGAAAGTCTGCTTTGAAGATGACACATGCTTTATATTCATTAAATTGCATTAGAAAGTGAATGGAAATGGAGAAGTTTCATGCCCTTACTTGGTATGGTATCAAATAACTTAAATGGGTTCTGAGAAATCTACTCAAATTCTTTGCTTAATGCCCAACAGATTTGTAAATTGTGAATGACAGGTGATGTTTTTGCGACTGCACTTTTATAAAATTAATTTAAAAAACTTATCACAGTAATTTTTTAATTTATTTTTCAAAGTAATCTCTGCTAATATTTAACCCAAATGTGTTTGATATTGTATTTGTGAAACTTCTAATAGATTTCTGATTATAATAGGTATTCTCTGTATACTTCATTTTATTTTATTTTAACTTAAAAATATTGAGCAGATCCAAAATTTTGTATCATTTTGTGCATGGGCCAAGCTAATCTCTTATGTATCATTTTAGTTTTAGACTATGTGTCAAATAGAGCACTGTCCACTTAGCTTATTAATTGAGACAGGTGATCTAGAATATATATGTATTATTACTTTGGACTGCACTACTTATATTGAAAAGAATGGAGTTGGAGAGAGCACAAAAGGCATTAAACTTTTATATGGCAGAGCTGGATTTTATTCACCTCACCACATATGGTATTCCCAATATATACCATGAATAATTTTGAGTGAGAATCCAGAAGTAATCCCTGAACAATGCTGAGCTTATTGCTTTTTTGAGTGGTTTAAAAAAACAAGAAGAAAATATCAGTGCAGTCAAGTTTTCCAATATTCTGAGTTCTTTTTTGTTTCAACAGCAGTAATGTAAGTGCAACTCTTCATAGACATAGTCCTTCATGGAGCTCAAGTAACATAAACTAATCTAGAAAATTTCTAATATATTTAGATGAATTTCTTTTATACTTTATTTATACCTTATTCTTTTATACTTTATTTCTTTATACTTTTATACTTTTTTCATAATTTTGGTCGATACACATTCAAATTAAAATTAGAAAACATTTTTTCTAAATATTTTAGCTTCCTTTTGTAAGATACCAAGCAATCTACCCTAATCAAAGGTGTCCCCCCAACTTCCCCTTTCCCTAAATATTTTCCTTTGATATGTAAAAGCCCACCAAATAGATCTTTTGTTTCTTTCTCTCAAGCTTTCCCCTGTGGTATTGGGAATTGATTTGAAGTAAGAAAGAAGTTCTGAAGGCTTTTATTTTATTTATTTATTTTAATAATTTAACTATTTCATTAAAAGTTGTGGGGTTTTCTTTTGCCTTTTAAGTTTTATTTTAAAAGTATTTTATTGAAACCTTTTTGATTTACTAAGTTTTTCATAGTTGGGTTTAGACATACAATGTATCAGAAATTTTTCATTTTTTGTAGAATGCACTGTAGTATTTTTCTTTTTATTTAATTTTTATTGTGGTCAAAGTGAATTACAAATCTTTCACAGTAATATTTAAGGCACATAGTGACAAGGAACCCCTGTTCCCAGCATGCATCTCATATCTTCCTCCTTTACCCCCCATAAAGCTAGTGTAACTGGTCCACACTTGTACAGCTTGTTGTGTAGATTGTGTATCGATTCTGTTGTCATTGACTTTGGGTTTTATGTTCAAGTCTTTTTTATTTCCACTAATTATTCAAACGACACCTAGCCTTGGTGCCATTCATTTTTCCCTCTCAAATTATAAGGCTGAACAAGATGATTCCAGTAATGTGGTACAGTTGGGGATATAAGAAAAGATAAGGGAGAAGAAAAAAATAACAAGAAAACCCCAAAACAAACAAACAAAAAAGGACAGGAGGAGTTTGTCTTGGTGTTATAAATATCCATTTAGAAGAAGAAAGGAAAAAAGAAAAGTTTACAAAAACAAAACAAAACAAAACAAAACAAGAATGGGACCAGCGCGGTGGAGCTATAGGTAAGGCCTTGCCAGCGGTTTGATACCCTGGCATCCCATATGGTCCCCGAAGCTAGGAGCGACTTCTGAGTGCATAGCCAGGAGTAATCCCTGAGAGTCACCAGGTATGGCCCCAAAACCAAACTAAACCAAATCAAAACAAAACAAAACAAAAACAATAAGGCAGTAACAATAAAAATACAAACAGAACAAACCAAAAACCAAAACCATCAACGAAAAGAAACAAAACAAAACAAAAAGTAAAAGAAAAAAATATCAGTCAAAACAAAACAAAACAAAACAAAACAAAACAAAACAAAACCAGCAACTACTTAAAAAGGTTTCTTTCTTTTTTTTTTTATCTTTTTTTTGTGTGTGTGTGCAAAGGCACAGTAAATATTTGGGAAATTAGAACAGGAATCCAGACTCCACTTGCACACTCATTTTCACAATCTAAGGTCTTTTTATGGTGCCAGGAAACGTTCCAATCAGTTGTAGATGATGGCATCATGCTAGACATCTTATTTGCATACGTCTTAGGACAAAGGCAAGGAGAGAGTTTCTTTGCTGTTCTAGAAATTCTGTTCCATCATTGCTGTTGTAGTCAGTCTTCTGTAATTAGTCGTCTTGGATTTTGCTGCAGTAATTAAAGGGGAACTCGCAGCAATATGGGCCTATGTCAATAAAGAAAAATGACAAAATTAACAATTTACAAGGACAGTTCTGGCTTTTAGCTGGGGCAGAGATAGTATGAAGCAAAAGGCCATGGATGCCATGATTGCCATCCTATCCTGACCGAGTTTGTATTATTTTTCCACCTCTACCCTGCTGCACCAGACCCATTGCCAAAGTATTAGATACAAGGCATGTGGGGTGAGATCATAACCTGTGAATTTCTATTTTATATCTTTTTCATATTTTCTAGAGAGCACTGAAATAATTCATTTTCATTTTATTTGTTGACATATCAATATAAAAATACCTTCTAAAGCAAAAAAGATATGTACCCTTCTAACATCTTAATATTAACTATGTTCTATTTTGTAACTTAGAAAATAAACATTTATTTGTATTATTCTGGTTTATAAACATAACTATAATAATGAAATGACAAGTATAAAAATCACATTTTATAGTATGCAAGTTTATTAAATTTATGAACATTATTTGTTGGAATAAATGTTTACATTTGTCTCAATATGTATAACAGATATGCATTAGGATTTGTTTAGCTATTGTTTTCTGGTCCTCCACTTTCAGTTACTTCTCACTCTACCTGAGGATAAACTTTAAGAAGACTCTGGAGACCATATAGGATTCCAGGGATAATTCCAATTAGGCTGCATTATAAATCATGGGTTTATATGATGTATTATCTTTAGTCCTTATTAATTTGAAGAGTATATGTATATTACAATGTTTAACAACTTTATAATTTAAAGGTAAACTTTTCAATAGAAAAACATTCAATAGAATGTTCTGGATTAACATAAAATGTCGTACTATATTACAACAAAATTTTCACATACAAAATATAATATTTCTGCCAAATCTTCATCAAGCTGTACATCAGGAAAACATTTGCATTAGTATTACAGGGGTAGGAGAGGGGGAAGTGGGATGCATGCTGGGAACAGAGGTGGAGGGAGAACAACACTGGTGGTGGGAATGCCCCTCATTCACTATTTCTCTGTGCCTTGAATATTACTGTGAAAGATTTGTTATTCACTTTGCCTACAATAAAAAAAGGAAAAATAAAAAAGAAAATGCTATTAAGTCTGGAGAGAGAGTGCAGGGACTAAGGGGCTTGCCTTGCAGCCAGCTGAATCTAGTTGGATCTCCAGTCCCATATGTGGTCCCGAGTACCTCAGGGAGAAACCCCAGAGCAGAAGAGTCTGACTACTGCCAAGGATGACCCTAGCCCAAACTAACTAAATGCAATAAATAACTAACATGCAAAGTTAAAAAAAATAGTTCTTTTAATTATATGCAGAGTAAACTTGAAATCTGTCAAGATTTTTTTCAGAATATATAATACTTTGATATAATTGTTTTAATATTAATTTGTCTTTTCTCTGGACATAATCTAGTAAGGCATCATATATTTTAGAATAAAGCATTTAATTTCATAAATCTGTGGTAAAATTTGAATTAATTATAATAACCTAATTTTATTATCAATAACTTCTAATTTCTAGTATTTATCTTTATATTAGCTACCTGGGATTTTACTCTTGTATTAGAGATTCATTGGACAAAATTATATTTTATCCAAAACCAAACCAATCATATTAACCCCAAAATAATCTATTTTTTGAAACTATTTAATTATTTCTGGCATTGCTTTGTTGTTTAGATTGGGTGAAACCAGATGTGATCAGGACTTATTTTTGGTTCTATGTTCAGGATGATTTTTTGGCTATTTTTCCCATGTTGCATTCATGCAAGACTGTACTATTTCTCAAGACCTGGAATTATATTTTTTAAAAAAAATAGTGTCTGTTTATGTAGAACTTACAATATAATATTTATTGTACTTTGATCTTTTTGTGTAGTACCCGTGTGTTCTCTATGTGTACCAAAAATGCCCAAAATAAATATATAAAGCAGCTTCAATATATAGCAAATATTTAATAATGTTATGACAGTGGTCACAATTGACTTTTTTTTAAACTTCAGCTAAGCTACATGGTTACAAAATTGTTCATTGGGTTTCAGACATACATCATATGTACACCATACACCCGTGCACCCTTCCCATCACCAAAGTCTCATGTTTACATACCACTCCCACTGCTAGGGCAAACAAATTGCTTTAGTCTCTCTCTCCCTCCCTCCCTTCCTTCCTCCCTGCCTCCTTCCCTCTCTCCTCTCTCTCTGTCTTTCTGTCTCTCACATTCTCTCCTTTTTGATACTGTAGTTTGCATTATTGATTTTTGTTTGTTTGTTTTAGTTTTTGGATCTGGTAGCGCTCAGGGTTACTTCTGGCTCTAGGCTCAGAAATCGCTCCTGGCAGGGTAGGGGGACCACATGGATTCCAGGATTCCAATCACCGTCCTTCTGCATGCAAGGGAAACATCCTACCTCCGTGCTATCTCTCCAGCTCCGGTTTGCACTATTGTTAATGGAAGGATGTCTTTCCTGTTAGTATCTCCACTTTCAGCACGACATTCTTGTTCAGAGAGATCAGTTCCATCTATCATTGTCCCAGTTGACCCTTCTCTATTATAACTACATTCACCACTCTTTGTGGTGAGCTTTTATTACAATTGGCTGGACCTCCTGACCTTTGGCAATATTGTCTCTAGGTATATTACTAACTCTTGTTTTTCTTATATCCCACAAATGAGTAAGATTATTCTGTCTATCCCTTCTCTTCTGACTCATTGCACTCAGCACGATAATTTCCAGTTCCATCCATGTATAAGCAAATTTTATGACTTCATTTTTCTAATTACTGCAGAGTAGTCTATTGTGTAGAGAGACCACAGTTTTTTAGTCACTCATCTGTTTTTGAGCATATATAATTTTCAAGATTCAATAGTGTTGCACCGTACATAAGAGAACAGAGGGCATTTTGTATTGTGTTTTTGTGTTCCCGGGATATATTTTTAGGAGTGGTATTGCTGGGTTATATGGGAGCTCAGTTGCTAGCTTTTTGAAGAATGTCCATATTGTTTTCCCAAAAGGCTGGCCAGACTTCATATACATCAGCAGTGGATGAGAGTCCCTTTCTTCCATCATCCATGCCAGCAGGATTGGTTTTTGTTTGTTTGTTTGTTTCTGTGCTAGTCTTTGCAGTGTGTGATGATACGTTGCTGTTGTTTTGATTTGCATTACCTTGATGATCAGTAATGATTAGAATTTTTTTTTTCATGTGGATTTTGGTCATCTGTATTTCTTATTTGAGGAAATATCTGTTCATTTCTTCTCTCCATTTTTTGGATGGGATAGATGTTTTTTTCTTATAAAGTTCAATCAGTACCTTACATATTTTAGGTATTAAACTTATATCTGATGAGTATTGGTATATGTATTTGGTGAAAAGTTTCTCACATTTTGTGAGTAGCTTTTATATCCTAATCATTATTTCATTGGGGTATAGGAACTTCTGAGTTTAATGTAGTCCCATCTGTTTACTTTGGCTTCCTCTTCCTTGGCCAGTGGTGTTTTTTCCTTGAAAGATACCTTAGCTTCAATGTCATGGAGTGACATGCATAAGTTTTAATCTGTACACCTTATGATTTCAGGTCTGATGTAAAGGTCTTTAATTCAATTTTATTTGACCTTTGTGCACGGCATTAAGTAGGGGAAGTCTAAGTGTATTTTATGCATGCGATTGACCAGTTTCCTAGCAACAATTTTTGAAGTCTTCCCTTGATTCACTTTGTGTTTTTATCTCCTTTATAAAAATTAAGTGATCATAAACCAGTATGTTTCCAGATATTCAAGTCAATTTCATTAATCTGTTTTTTTCTTTATTTCAATACCATGCTGTTTTAATGACTACTGCTTAATAGTACAGTTTAAAGTTGAGGAAAGTTACTCCTCTAATCATTTTTTTTTTATTTTTGACTAGATTGCTCTGATCAGACTAGAGTCTGATCCATTTCTTTCAAAAATGTCATGATAATTATTATAGGGATTGCATTAAATCTGTATAATGCTTTTGGAAGTATTGACCTTTTTTTTTTGGGTTTCGGCCACACCTGGTGACACTCAGAGGTTACTCCTGGCTGCGCTCAGAAATTGCTCCTGGCTTTGGGGACCATGTGGGATTCCAGGGATCTAACTGCTGTCCTAGATTAGCACTTGCAAAGCAGACACCTTACCACTTGTGTCACCACTCTGATCCCAGTATTGACATTTTTATTTTAATTTCACAATTCTTAAGAAATCCTTGTGTCCTCTTATTTATTTTAGCAATGTTTTCTTTATGTAGTTTTCTTTATATAGCTCTTGCACTTCTATAGTTAACCCCAACATACTTTGTTTTCTGAAATAATTTTTTTATGGGATGTGTTTTTAATATATATTTTCACTTTCATTTTTTGTGTTTAGAAAAGCCATGTATTTCTGTGAAGTAATTTTTTAGCCTGACACTTTACTATATAAGTCTAGTTTTTAGTAGCCTTTTTGGGAGACTTTAGGATTTTCTAGTTATAGTAGTAAATCATCTGCAAACAGCAATATCTTCACTTCTTCCTTTCCTATATGCATGACCTTGGTGTCTTTTTTCTTTCCTACTGCTATGGCAAGTATGTACAGTTCTATATTGAATAGAATTAGCAAGAGGGGAAACCTTGTCCTGTGACAGATTTTAGAAGAAAAACATTCATATTTTCACCATTAATAATGTTTTCAATGAGTCTGTGATAAATGCTTTGACAAAATTGAGGGAAGTTCCTTCAATTCTTATCTTATTCAGAGTGTTTATCACAAAAGGGTGCTGAAAATTGTAAAATGTTTTCTTAATGTCGATTGATATAATTATATGATTTTCCTTTTTGTTTTATTGATATAGTTTGCTTTGTTGATTGACTTGCATATGTTAAACTATCCTTGCATCCTTGTAATGAGCTTTTGGATCTGTTTACTAGTATTTTCTTGAGAATATTTGCATCTTATTCATTAAGAATCTGGGCCTATAATTCAAATTATTGTGGTGACTTTTTCTGCTTTGGTATCAGGGTAATGTTTGCTTCATAGAAACTAGTGGTTTCTGGGGCCGGGCGGTGGCGCTAAAGGTAAGGTGCCTGCCTTGCCTGCGCTAGCCTTGGACGGACCGCGGTTCGATCCCCTGGTGTCCCATATGGTCCCCCAAGCCAGGAGCAACTTCTGAGCACATAGCCAGGAGTAACCCCTGAGCATTACCGGGTGTGGCGCAAAAACCAAAAAAAAAAAAAAAAAAAGAAACTAGTGGTTTCTGTTTTTCTTTCATTTCCTTGAAGAGCTTGAATAAAATTGGAAATAAAACCTCTTTCAAGGTCTGAAAAAATTCACTGGTAAATCCATCTGGACCTGGGCTTTTGTTTTGGGAATGCTTTTTGAATACTCTTTAATTTTCCCAACAATTATAGTCTTTTTAGATATTCCAGATCATCTTGGTTCAAACTTGGGATGTTATAGGAGTCTAAAAATTTATCAATTTATTCCAGGTTTTCTTGTTTTGTGACATAGACATTCTGAAAGTAATCTGTATTTACCTTTTGAATTTCTCTACTGACTGTAGCTACAGCAACCTTTTCATTTCTGATTTTGCTTAATAATTTTTTCTCTTCCCCTTACTTTGTGAGTCTTGACAATAGTTTATAAATCTTGTTTATTTTTTTTCAGAGTACCAACTCTTGGTTGCATTGAACTCTTGGTGTGTTTTTGGTGTTCAATTTATTAATTTCTATTCTAAGTTTTATTTCCTTAGCCTGCTAACTTTTAACTCATTTTATTACTCTTTTTTTTCTTAAATTGTGTCATTGTTACTTATGTAGGTTATTAGGTTATTATGTAGGTCTTTTCTTCTGTTCTCATAAATGCTTTTAAAGCTATAGATTTTTCTCTTAATATTTTTTACAGTGTTCCATGATTCTGATAAGTTATGTCTTTATTCTCCTTTACTTTAGGAATCTTAATTTCTTTGATTTTGTCTCTACCCACTGGTTGTTCAGTAGTGAACAATTTAATTTCTAGATCCAATGTTGTTTTTTTATGTATACTTATAATTCACTTCTATTTTCAGTGCTTTATGGTCTGAGAAGATAGCAGAAACTATTTCTATACTCTTGATTTTATGAAGGTATGTTTTATGGCCCAGCATGTATCTATCTTAGATAATGTTCCATGTACATTGAAAAAGAATGTGCATTTAGTTTTATGGAGATTAAAAACTATATATGTCTACTAAGGTACTCTTTTCCATTTCTTGCTTCTGAGCCCTTATATCTTTGTTAAATCTTATCCTACTTGTGCTATCAAAGAATGACAGATGACCTTGAAATCTTCACTAATATGATGATATTGCTGACAACTTTCTTCAAGTATATCAGCAGTTTTTTAAAGTATTTTGCTGACCTTTCCTTGGGCGTATATATGTTTAGAAGTTCTATTTCTTCTTTATATACATATATTTTGATTAGTAAAATATGCCCATCTCTGTCTCATATAAAATTTTAAGCCTAAATTGGAGTTGACTTGTATTTAGTAATGCCACATCAGCCTTTTTAAAAGAGATGTTTGATTGAATGATTGTCCTTCAACCTTTGACTATTAATCTATGTTTGCTCTCACTTTTCATGTGTGTTTCTCATAAGCAGCAAAACAATGGATTCAATGTTTTGTTCCATTTTGCCACTCTGTGTCTCTTCACTGGTGTATTTAGTCCATTGATGTTGAGTGACATGCTAGTCATAAAATTGTCATCTTTCTGTAGGATTTTAGTGTGTTTGTACAGTCAGCCTTGCCTTAAAGTAGATTCTTCAGTTATTCTTTTTATTTGGTTTAAATTTGTATACTTTCTAAGCTGTTGTTAATTCATAAAGTTGTCTACCTTTCCTTCAAAGTCTGAAAGCAGTTGAACTGGGTTAGATATCCTTAATGAAGCATTCATGTCCTTGATGTTTGTCATTATATTTCACCACTGTTTGAGGGCATTCAGGGTTGTTTGTGAAAAATTTGCTCTAATTCTTAAGAACAATTCTTTTTTTATGCAATTTTCTTTTTGATCTTGTAGCATTTAGTATTCTATCCCTACTCGTCATTGTAACTATTATGTATCTTGGGTGCTTTGTTTTGGATCTTTTTCTATCTGATAATCTTCAGGCGTACAGGATTTTATTGCATGCACTCATTAGCTCTGTCCATTTCTCTGCAATGATGTCCTTGACTCTATATTCTTCATGGGGATTTTTTCTTACTGGGTCTCTGGACTCCAATGATTCTTATGCCATTTCTTTTAATTTGATCTCAGACTTCTATTTTCAGCTCTTCACACTCTTCAAGGACTGTTTCCATTGTTGGCTAGTTAGTTTAAGGCTCTTTTAACTTCTATATTATGGAGTTGTCACACAGTTCATCTTCCAGCTCACTGATTCTATCCTCAGCAGCTTCTACTGTTTTTCATTTCACCTACCAAGTTTTTCAACCCAGGTATTTTAATTTGAAGATGTCATTTCTGCTTTTATATCTTCCTGTGTCTTGATTATGTTTCATTCAGTTCATCCCATGCTTTCTTTGAGTTATTTGAGCATTCTCCATATGGCTTGTCTAAAGTTCTTACCTGTGAGGCTATATAGGTGGTCAGTACTTTTTGGGTTATCAGAACTACAATATTTATTCTCTAAGCACAGTGGAAGTCTGTGTTGTTTCCCCATTATCATACTTGCAGTGTGGTGATTTCTGCGTAGTGTGGTTCATTGACTATGAGAAGTGTGCAGCTATGATCCTTCTCTGGCTCTGTCCTTCAGAGCAGGCCTCCCTCACCTGGCCTGCTACAGGGTCCAATGCAAAGACAAAAGGCAGGTGCTGGTGCCTTTCTCTGGTCTTCTCCCTCACAACTGTCCAGTTTGTATGGTAAAGGACCATTGTGCAAACAAGATACAGAGAGCTTTCTGTGGCCTGCTCCCTTGGCCTTAATAATTGAATTAATTGTATTATTAATTTATCTGGAAAAGTACATGGCACTATATTAAATTGATTACAGGGTATAGTATAATGCAAGTATACCTTTGCTTACTTTATTTCTGTGTGAGCATTATTAAAATATTTAGTTTCTCTTGGGGCCGGGCGGTGGCGCTGGAGGTAAGGTGCCTGCCTTGCCTGCGCAGCCTAGGACGGACCGCGGTTCGATCCCCCGGTGTCCCATATGGTCCCCCAAGAAGCCAGGAGCAACTTCTGAGCGCATAGCCAGGAGTAACCCCTGAGCGTCACAGGGTGTGACTCAAAAACCAAAAAAAAAAAAAAAAATTTAGTTTCTCTACTTTTCTCTTTTATGCTTATGATTACATAAACCAAAACCTAAGAAGCAGGAAAAATTTTTAATTTCTACTTTATTTACAAAAAAACATTTTATATTATAAAATGTGGATTTATATTGTAAGAAACATAATTATAATATATACAGATTCACTACATCTGTTATTTTTTCTAGCTTCAAATATTAGTTGTTTGATCATGTATTTAATAATATAATAGAACTGAGAAATCTGGGTATTACAAAACAAAAGTTAATTTCAGATTTCTTTGAAAGCGATGGGGACAAGATGCCAGAGAAATAGCACAACAGTAGGACATTTGCCTTGTAAGCAGCTGGCCCAGGACCAACAGTGGTTTGAATTTGGCTTCCCAAATAGTTTCCTGTGCCTGCCAGGAGCAACTTCTGAGCACAGAGCCAAGGAATAACCCTGAGTGCCACTGGATGTGGTCCCACCCTCCTAAAAAAAGAGAGAAAGAAAGCTATGGAGACTCAAGATCTAATGACCAAATGAAAACTCATGAAAGTATCATACACATATATTCAATATTTATCACAATTTCTTAAATTCTAACTTTTTAATGATGTGCATTTGTTCAGACATCTACTGGAGAATAACTCCAAGCCTGGCATTAATGCTGATTCTAACTCAGAATGACTAGAAAAAGATAGCTTTGGATTATATTGGATGGTAACATGTGATTACTGAACTGTCATTGTATTAGTTGTGAGGTACAGTGACAGGTGTACTTTAACTAAGAAGTACCAAATATATTCAAAATATGCAGTAATAAAGCACCATATAAATGTCTTCTTTCTCAATGTAAAATTCACTTCTGTCTTCAATCAGAAAATATATACCAGGGTTTCACCATACTGACACTCACATGACAGAAGTTGGTTAAGTTTATGCTAAATCAGCCCCTGGCATTACTCTAAATTTAGTCATCTATGACTGCAAGAGATACAGCTGATAAAGCTCTCAACTAAGTTTGCATAGCAATCCAAATATTATCTATAAGAAAATTATAAATAGCCAAGCTCCCTAACTTCCTTGTTCAACTTTTCTGTTGATGTCAACATATATATGCTTATATATACATATATATTAATTCTAAGTTTATATGTGCATACTGTCAGAACAGAGAAAATGTCACTTGTCTATTCTTATGCTTTTTAAGCAGAATTAGGGACCAATATGAATAAAATAAATGAATTTTAAAAATTAAAGAAATTAAATTTTTGCTCTTTGTTTTCAGTGGAAATCTGCAATAATATATCATCCCTTTGTCCAAAGATTATATATCTACCTCTTAGTCTGATAGTATATAATTCCTAATCAACTCAGTATCAAACTTTTCTTTATAGTCAATATAAAATATTTTTAAATAAAAAATCATGGTATTTTATTACATTGTCTTTAAACATGATTGTGTTCTATTGCTTTTCACAATGCAAGTTGTTTTGGTAAGGCAGTATGAGCATAGATGCTATGTGTTTCTTGAGAGTTATATATATATATATATATGTATATATATATATATATATTTGGTGTAATTTTTACCATACATTATTCATGTTATTTTTAAAATGCTTTCTTTTTCTATAGACTCCTTTACATATAATTTAAATAGGTAAAATTAGGTCATATAAGTATATAATATCTGGCCATTTGGTTGAGCTCTTTCTGCTGACCTTAATATTTTTTTTTACTTAATTGAGAGTTCTATCACGCTTATTAAATACTAAGCTTCATAGTTTGTTTTGGGGATTTTGGGGGGGGTTGAATCACATCTGATAGAGCCCAGGGGTTACTCCTGGCTCTACGCTCAGAAATCACTCCTGTCAGGCTTGGGGACCAGATGGGATGCTGGGATTCAAACTGTCGTCCTTCTGCATGCAAGGCAAACACCTTACCTCCATGCTATCTCTCCATCCCCAAGCTTCATAGTTTAATGTTTTATTTAATATATGACATCTTATTATATGTGAGTTAACTACTTTTCATTAATTCTTAATAATCACTGAATGAATTGAACTAGCAGTTAAGTAGTATATTTCTATGAGTAATACTAAACCCTGGTAGGATAGAAATAAGAGGAATCTAGTAGTAGCATCCAATATAATCCAGGGAATGCTTTCTATTTATTCAAATGAGACAAATAGCTAGGGGAACACTGAGTTTGTCTGCATTTGTTCATATGTTTGTTTTTGAAAAGGAAGCTCTTGAACTTTATAGCCTATTGTGTTGACAAAGCACAATATCATTGTTCATTCACCTGTTTATATATATTATATATACGTATATTATATAATTTATATAAAATTAATGGGAACCAAGGAGATAGAATGGAGAGCAGGGATCCATATACATCTTGATTCAATACTGATTAAATACTGGCACTGCATGTTTCCCTAAGCACCTATATTGTGTTTCTGTTGGTGTCTGAATGTCACTGAAGTGTTCCAGATGGTTCTATATAACTGGTACACTAAGGTCTGAAAAATAATACATCAGTCAACCTTACCATTGAACTATATAACTAGGTGTATATCCCTCCTAGTATTTACCAGACCTTCTGAGTACTGTATTTTCTGGCATATAAGACGCCTTTTGAAACACAAAAAAAAGTCAACCAAAAATCAGGGATCATCTTATACACCGAGTATATCCTGAAAAATGTTTCAATATGCCGCTAAATGAAAATTGTCTGAATATTGCCACAAAACGATTTTTCCATCTCGATCCTGCACCAATCACTACAAAGCTGCTCAGGCTGCCTCTATAACTCAGCCAATCCAAGCAGGCTTTTTATGCATGCAAATTAGACAATGTTCTGGACCCAAATCTACACTGTAAAAAGCCTGCTCAGATTGGCCAGAGTCAGAGAGGAAGTCTATTACAGTATAACTTTTGAACCTTTGCTTGTTGTGATTGGCTCACTGTGGTACATGAGAACAGGAACACATGCAGAACATGCAACACAAGAATGTTCTGTCTGATACAGCGAATATAGGCCTAAACCTATGTTTTAACTGCAAAATTAGGGGGTCATCTTATACGCCCGGTCCTCTTATACATCCGAAAATATGGTATGTGGAAATCATGCCTCCAAATGAGTATATAGTACTAACAACTATGTACCGGCCTATGTATAGCTATGTGATTTTATTTATCTTGGGCAAATATGTAAGAAATTGTTAATTTTTTAACATCTCGGGAAGCAGTGTAAAATACTTTTGCTCTGCTCTATTCTCAAAAGATCATTTAAATAAGAATTTCAACATGCATATTTAGAATTAATAGTGACTTAATGAAATTAGATTTATTTGTATATTTTAAATATCTTCTCAAACAGCTAAGATGTCCTTCAATAAATTAAAGGATAAGAAACTGGAATAAACAAAATGGAATATTATGCAGCTGTCAGGAGAGAGGCAGTCATTAAATTTTCCTATATATGGATGGACATGCAAATTATTTACAATGAGTGAGATAAGTCAGAGGGAGAGATATACACAGAATAGTCTCACACATCTAATGTATTTAAGAAAAATAAAATAAAAATAAAATAAAATTCCAAAACACAATATAGATGAGGGCCAAAAGGACATGCTCACTATTTGAAGCTCACCAAAAAAGTGGTGAGTACAGTTAGAAACCCAAAACCAGTCTTAAGAGAAAAACTGAAAGACCCAATTTAACACAAGACTGACCAAAATACACACCAAATTTCTATATAAAGATGGCATTAAATCCAGGACAATTCTTTCTCTCAATATCAATGGACTAAATGCACCACTTAAGAGACACAGAGTGGCTAAAAACTCAATCCAACCATCTGCTGCCTACAAAAAACGCACCTGAATAGTCAGAATAAACATAGACTCAAAATAAAAGGCTGGAGGAAAATTATCCAAGCAAACACACCCATAAAAAAGCTGGAGTGGCCATACTAATATCAGATGATGCAAACTTTATACTTAGGAGTGTTGTAAGGGACAAAAATGGACATTTTGTATTAATCAAGGGATACGTACAGCAGGAATAAATCACTCTCCTAGACATTTATGCACCGAGTGAGGGGCCAGAAAAATATTTAATACAATAGTTGACAAATCTGAAAAACAATATCAATAACAACACAATAATTGTGGGGGACCTCAACATGGCTTTGTCAACACTGGATAGGTCAACCAAACTGAAACCTAACAAGAATATACTAGACCTGAGAAGAGAAATGGAAGAAAGAGATCTAGTATATATATATATATATATATATATATATATATATATATATACTATATATACTATATATAGTATATATAGTATATATATAGTATATATAGTATATATATATATATATATATATATATATATATATATATATATATATATATATAGGACACTCCATCCCCAGAAACCTGGATACACATTTTTCTCCAATGTACATGGGTCATTCTCCAGGATAGACTACATGCTGTCACATAAAATAAATACCTCTATAATATCAAGAGGATAGAAATTTTGCAGGCTACCTTTGCTGACCACAATGCTCTGAAATTATATGTGAATTCCAAAGGGACACAGAAGAAAAACTTTAACACCTGGAAGTTAAACAGCCTCATACTCAATAACCAGTGGGTCCGAGATGAAATCAAAGAGGAAATCAAAACTTTTTTTGAAACAAATGATAATAAAGACACAAACTATCAGAACTTATGGAACAAAGCAAAAGCAGTATTGAGAGAAAAATTTATAGCAAAAGCAGTATTGAGAGAAAAATTTACATCAGGAAGAAAGAAGGGGCCTACCTAAATAGCTTAATGACGCAACTCATAGAATTAGAAAGTGCTCAACGAAAGGACCCAATAAAAGGGAGACAGAAGGAAATAACAAAGCTGAGAGCAGAAATCAACAAAGTGGAAACCCAAAAAACAATCCTAAACATCAACAAAAGCAGAGGTGGTTCTTCGAAAAAATAAACAAGATTGATAGACCACTGGCAAAACTAACAGAGAGAGAGAGAGAGAGAGAGAGAGAGAGAGAGAGAGAGAGAGAGAGACAGAGACAGAGACAGAGACAGAGAGAGACAGAGACAGAGACAGAGAGAGAGAGAGAGAGAGAGAGAGAGAGAGAGAGAGAAACTTGATAATTCGTATTAGGAATGAAAAAGGAGAGATCCCTACTGATATGGCAGAGATTTAAAGGGTAATCAGAAACTACTTTGAGAAACTCTATGCCACTAAAAATGAGAACCTGGAAGAAATGGATAAATTCTTAGACTCTTATAATCTTCCACGGTTGAATGAAGAGGATGTAGCATATCTAAACACCCCATCACTATTGATAAAATTAAAATGGTAATCAAATGCCAGCGCAAAAACAAAAGCCCAGGCCCAGATGGATTCACTAATGAATTCTCTCAAACTTTCCAAGAGGAACTACTACCAATCCTGGCAAGACGCGTTCATAAAATCGAAAAAACGGGAACACTTCCAAATAGCTTTTATGAAGCCAACATCACCTTGGTACCTAAATCAGACAGAAATGCTACAAAAAAAGAAAATTACAGACCAAAATCGCTGATGAATACAGATGCAAAGATCCTCAACAAAATCCTGGCAAATAGGATTCAATGCCTCATTAAGAAGATCATCCACTACGATCAAGTAGGTTTCATCCCAGGAATAAAAGTTCGGTTTAAAATTTATAAATCTATCAACATAATACACAACATCAACAACATGAAAAATAAAAATCACATGATCATATCAATAGATGCAGAGAAAGCATTTGATAAGGTCCAACACCCATTCTTGATCAAAACTCTCACCAAATGGGAATGGAAGGAACCTTTCTCAATATAGTTAAGGACATCAACGACAAGCTAGTGGCAAATATTATCCTCAATGGAGAAAGCCTAAGAGCCTTTCCTCTAAATTCTGGCACAAGACAAGGCTGTCCTCTCTAACCACTCCTATTCAACATAGCACTGGAAGTACTCGTTATAGCAATTAGGTAAGAAAAGAATATCAAGGGAATCCAGATAGGAAAGGAAGAAGTCAAGCTCTCACTGTTTGCAGATTACATGATACTTTACTTCCTAAAGACTGTACCAAAAAGCTTCTAGAAACATTATACTCATATAGCAAGGTGGCAGGCTACAAAATTAACACACAAAAATTAATGGCTTTTCTATATACCAATAGTAATAAGGAAGAAATGGACATTAAGAAAACAACTCCATTCACAATAGTGCCACACAAACTAAAATATCTTGAATTCAATTTGACTAAAAATGTGAAGGACCTATACAAAGAAAACTATAAAACTCTGCTCCTAGCAAGGGAATTCCCTCTATAATATCCCCAATACTTAATGTGCCTATGCAGCGGGAAAAAGAAAAAAAAACACAAAATAATCATCTTTCCACACTTTTTTTTCCACACTTTATTTATTGATTGATCAATTTTTTTTATTTTGGTGTAGATATTGAAGTTGATGTCTCCAATTTTATTTTATTTCATTTTATTTTATTTTATCTTAGCTTTCTCTTTCTTTTTTCACTCCGGCATGATTTGATTTCAGAACCAAGTCTATTGTGTGGTGCTTGTCTTTATTGCTGTAGTGCTCACTGGATATTTAATTTGATATTTCTTTCTGTATTGTTGTGGTGTTTCAATTACCTTTTTCATGTCCTCTCTCAAACTGAGGTTGAAAGCCTCTAGAAATGAGTGAGAGTATTAGAATGCCTGTCTCAAATTTAGGCAAGGTGGTTAGGAGGAAAAAGGGGGTTTTGGTGATAGGAATGTTGCACTGGTGAAGGGGGAGTGTTCTTTTATGAATGAAACCCAACTACAAACATGTTTGTAATCATGGTGCTTAAATAAAGGTATTATTTATTTTAAAAAATGAAATATATTTTCAGATAAAATATAGGTTCAAATTATTTCCTATTTTAATACCCATTCAAATTTTATTGCATTTTGCAATTTATCACATAATTCGAGAATTTAGATATTCTGGATTTAATTTATGTCTCATTAATTATTATCAAATATAGCTTTCATTGTTGATTTTAGATTTATTGTTTTTGAATAAATAAATTTTAGTAATTTATTTTTTATGTATTATATTCTTGTATATTTAATAAATGATTGCTACTCTAAATATAATTAAATTTTTATTATATAATAGCTGGATTATGATTATTTTGAGATTAATTTCTAATTAATATATGTATGAAGCTGATATATTTCTCATAGTTTCTAGCTACTTTTAAAATAATTTGTCAAAATACTAATTTTTCAATGTCATGCTTTGAACCTTAAGTTAATCAGTGATTGAGGTATGTCAATTTCTTAATTTTTGTCTATTGATGTGTTTCTTTCTTTACAAAAATATTAGCTAGTTGCAATTATTGTGTGAATATTATTTTGTGAATATTAATCCTGGAATGGCCTTCACATGGCCAATGCTGTTTTAAATAGTTTCAAACATTTGAATTTTTATATAAATTTTAAATCAGTTTTTACTTTCTTAACAAAATTTACTATAAACCTGACTTAATTATTTTAAATCTGGATATCTCACATATGTTGTTTTGTATTCATTAACTCAGTTTATTTTTATTTATCAACTTAATCATTTAAAATAGATTAAGATTTGTTTAATTTTATATTTTAGGACTTTTAGATTTTATGAATTATTTTTCTTTTAGAATCTTTAAGGTAAACATTTAATAACTACTTTAAAGCATGTATTCTCTTATTTTTATGTGAATTTTGTTTTATCATTCTTGATTTATCATAGTCTCATGTATTGTCATCTGCATTACTGTGCTTCCCTGAGTGACTAGTAATATTAATCTATATTTCATAATAAAATTTTGCATTATTTTTTATAATATATTAATAATAATTCTGGATATTCATTCTGTAAGCAGTTAGCTTAAACAAAGCTTTTTCCTTTCAGGTCTTCATTTTATGTTTAGCAAGGTAGCTGTGAAGTGAAGTCTGTAAAATTAATTAGTTCTTATTAATGAGATATGACCTTCCAGAAGTTTTAGCCTATTATATCATAAATTATGAATTTCACTAATCTTAGTCTTCCTTGTCAGAATACACACTATTTCTGGCTTTATGAGAGTAATGGTCACTGTTCTTTCTAATCTCACGGGTAGTTCTCTGTCAATTAAATACAGACATATTTTCCTGTCTTAAAATTTTTTTACCATTTGAAATTGAATCTCTGTATTACAGGCTCCCGGCTCCCTTTCCTATGGATTCAATTAAACAATGGCTTGGTGATCCCCAGAGAAGTCCATGGACCAGAACATGATGAACTTCTGAAACTTACTGCCTAAAGAAACTCTAGTATGAGTTTAAAAAAAATGAAGTAGTTAAGTAAAAATTTTATTAACCTGAAACTTTATGTCATATGACCTGAAATTCACTGAATTTTACAACTTTCTAAACAAGTCAAAATTTCACCTTATATCAATTATTTCATCCCTTCTCTCTACTGAAAGGAAAAAAATCATCATTAACCTCATAACATACTTAATAGTATTAAGATCTTTTTGTTTGTTTTTATTTAGGTCATGCATAATTGTGCTTATGGTCTGCTTCCAATTTGGTATCAAAAAATTACTTCTGGATGTGCTCAGGGGACCATAAAGGGTTCAGGAGATTAAAAACCTTTGGGCATATGCAAAGCAAGTGACTTACATACTGTACAATCCTTCCAGACTCTAATGTGCTGAGAATATACATTCTATTTAGTATTTATCTATTATATATATATATAAAATAGATAAATACTAAATGATATAGAGTATATATATGTATATATATATAATTTTTACTTTAGTAAAAGAGCCTACAATATAGCCATCAAGTAAGAGCTTTTTTCTTGTTTTTATTTAAAATCAAACATAGGCCATGGCTATGGCTAATGATAAGCAAGACTTCCCTGTATAAAAGGACACAATTGCTGCAATTTACAATAATAGCAACACATAAAGGAAATCAACCTTGTTAAACAACTCTTGACTTTGAATAGGGCTCCAGAGGTCATCCAATGACTGTGTAGCCCATTTTGGTTATATGTGTGTTTATTCACTTTCTGGGACAATCTGTGCTATGTTTATTCACCAAGAATTATAGAAACAAACAAACAAACTAAAGCAATGTTTATTTAATAAGGACATTCAATTAACTTACATCAATAGTTTTTGATAGTTTTTATGTCAAAGAGTTATGATAAAAAGTGAATTAGAATATTTTAAAAATGTATACAACTTAGTGTTAATAGTAAGGTTTACTTTCTATTTCAAGAGGATGAAAAGACTATCACAGTTCAGGGAGTAGAGCGACAGTATAGTGGATTAAACATTTTCTTGTACATGTCTGATTTGAATTTGATCCCTGGCAACCCATATGATCTCTGAGAACTACCAGGAGTCAACCCTAAGTACAGAGCCCAGAGTAAGCCCTGTTTATCATGAAATGTGCATCTTATCCCCACAAATAAAAAGTTCAACAAAGTATCAATAAAGGTTATTAGAGTCCATGAGGATTTCTGTAAGTATGTTTGTGTGCAAATTTGCTTTAACAAACCCCAAGTCAGAAACTTGAGTCAATCCACTTCAAGTCAAAGACATGAGTCCATTTTCTTCAAATTCAATGTGAAACAGCCCAGCTTTCCTTACTCCTGTTATCTTCATATATTAGAGTTCTTCCCTTGGAATAGTTTATTATAACCTGTTTAAACTGTTTTCACAATATAGATAGATTGTAAAAACTGGTTAGATAAAATTATATGTGTGCAAATCATGAGTATAACAACAATCACAAATACATTTATCTTAAATAAAACATCATGGTGTATTAATTCAAACAATGAGTATTAATGACTTGTATACTAAGTAATTACCATAAAGAAATACAATAAATATGCTTAATCTAAATACTTTAAATGTATGTTGAGCATAACATAAAATATATTGATTTTAAAATAAAAGTGTGGCCAAACAATAGTACAGCAGTAGGACATATGCCTTGCTTGTGGCCAACCCTGAATGGACCTGGGTTTGAACCCTAGCATTCCATATAATACCTTGAGCCTACCAGGACATTTCTGAGCACAGAGCCAGAAGTTACCTCTGAGTGCCCCAGGGTGTGGCCACAAAACCAAGAATATATAAATAAATAAAAGCAACAAAATGCATTTATTTTGATAAAAATATTCCCCACAAGTTAAAATGACATTAGGGGACATCGGTCAATGAGTCAGCTATTCCTTAAAATTTTTCACTTTTATTATTGGCTGTTTAAAACTAGAAAGTGGAGTTAATAATAATATGGCATATTTGTATATAAAAATACTCAGATTGCCTAGTTAGTTTTCAAGATTACTTTTAATATTATACTTAATACTAAACAACCATTATTGGATTATTATATTTTTTCAATAATTTTTATTGTAACCAAAGTGAATTACAAATCTTTCACAGTGCTATTTTAGGTACATAGTGACATTAAATCAGGGGAATTCCCACCACCAATGTTGTTCTCCCTCCACACCTGTTCTTAGCATGCATCCCATATCTCCCTCCTGCACCCACTCACCAGGCTACTAATATAAGTGGTCTCCTCTGTGTCTAGCTTGATGTAGATTGGGTATCGATTCTGGTGTTATTGGCTTTAGATTTGGTGTTTTAGTGTGATCATTTTTTTTTATTTCTACTCAATGTTCATATGACTGGCCTTGGTACCATTCATTTTGTTTTCCCTCAAACTATGAGGCAAAACAAGATGATTCAAGTTATGTAATTCTGTTTGAAAAGAAAAGAAAGAAATTGAAAGGAAAAGAAAAAGGAAAAGGAAAAGGAAAAGAAAAGAAAGGAGAAAAAAAACCAAACAGACAAAAAATAAAACTGACACAGTTTTCCATAACAGCACCAGGAACCAAATTCCCCCTGGGAAATTCAATGCTGCTCTGGCACCATCATGAGCCAGTTTTGATATGACATCCTGACAATGAGGAATGGCAACAACTTGATCTTATCTCATCACTTAACAATAAGTTGAAATCAGAAGACATATCATTCTTTTATCGGTGCAAACCAAAGATCACTATCTACAGAAGACTGACTTTGACAACCACGACTGGGCAGAACTTATTCTGGGACCAATAAGAAAGACCCTACCCTAGGCTTTGGCCTACAATCCATACAACAACCAAGATTCCTAATTCCAGAGGTCTGACTGTGACAACTGCAACTGAGCAGAAATTCTGGAAACATAATGAAAGACTATTTCCTAGACTTTGTCCTAAAATCAGTGCAAAACTCAAGACCAACAATGACAAAAGACTGATTAAAACAAAAGGGGTGGAATAGAACTTTTAGAACCTTAAAGTAAGACTCTATCCTAGGTTTCATACTATGACCTGTGCAAATACCAACACCTTTAGTTACAGAGTCCCGATTTTACCATGCACGACTAAGCGGAAAGTTTCCTGGGATCATAAAAAGACCTGGGGAGTGTAACAGAGCATGTAGGGACCCTGCAGTTATTCCCATGACAGTATGTTTCAAAGGTGGAGAAACCCTGTATCTCTTAAGCTAATGGAACTTCCTTTTTAATCTACCCAATATTTACTGTGCCTGTGCAAAAAAAACAAAAAACAAAAAACGCACAATTTTTTTTTCTATTTATTTTGTGCTCGTGATTATTGTTTGGTTGTTGTCTTTATTGCTGTGTGCTTTTTTTGTAGTCTCTGGTTTCAGTTTTTTTGTTTGATTTTTGTTGTTGTTATTGTAGTCTTGTTTTTTATTTTTTCTGTTTCTTATTTCTTTGTTTTGTCTTTTTGTTATTTTTTTCTTTTTACTTTTTCTTCATTTAAATTAATATTTATAACCTCTAGAAGGACTCCTCTCAGTTTTTGGTTTGTTTGTTTTTTGGATTATTATATTTTAATAAAAACCTGCCATTTTATGTATTTTAAGCTATGCAAGTACAAATCATATTAGTTTTAGAAGTCATTTATATTACTAATTTTGGCTTAGGGGTAGGAGAGATAGCACAGTGGGCAAGGCATTTGCCTTTCTTGCATCCACCCTAGATAGATCTCAGGCATCCTATATAGGCCCTGGAGCTTCCAGGAGTAAATTCAGAAAACAAAGCAAAGAGAGTAAACATTGAACAGCATTGGGTATGGTGCTCCCAAACTTTTTGGTTTACATTAAGCAATATCTTTATCCAAGGAGAACTTTTTTGTTAGATGGTCTTTAGCATTTAATATATATTAAATTTAACCTGTCTTTAATATTAGGAGTTATTTTTATTAAATTAATTATTTTATTAAAATTACATGAGAAATAATCCAAATTAAAGCTATTTCATGTGATCCTGAGTTAAAGAAACAAATTTATAACAATTCTGTTTATGAGCACAAACCACACTGTCAGTTCTAGTTTTTGGTCTTAAAGAGAAAATAGAGGCAATCTACTTTTCAATTTAAATTACATTGGAAATACAATAGATAGTTCTTATAGTTATAAAATATACTTAGAATTTCAATTTTTTGAGCTTGTCATAGACCTCAGTAATTATATCTACTTTACTTCAAATCTGTCAAAACAATTTTTAAGAACTCTTTTAATCTAAGTCTTCATACTTCATTTTATTCAATAATAAGATAGAACAAGTGACAGATTATATTGTGACATTTAAAGTATTTATCTTTTCTTTCATCTTCATGTCTACCTCTCTCTCCTATTCTTGAATTTTGTTAATATCATTGCCCTTCTGTTGTCACTAGAATAAAAACTTTAAAATCAAGTTTGACCCCTCACTCACCTCCTATCCTTTATATAATCAAGTGACAATTTCTGACAACTCCATTTCATTTCCTTTGTCTTCACTACTACCATACTCCAAAGTTGAGTACATTATACTTAGATTTATCATGTTGTATTAATCCCTTCTATAATTCAAAACTATACACTTTTGTTTATAGACTACTTTTTCTTTTAAAAAATGTATCTCTGGGGGCCAGAGCAGTGGTACAAGCAATAGAGCATTTGCCTTGCAAGTACTAAACTAGGATGGACTGTGGTTTGATCCCCTGGCATTCCATATGGTCCCCCAAGACAGGAGCGATTACTAAACACATAGCCAGGAGTAACCCCTGTGTGTCACTGTGCATGGCCCATAAAGCAAAAAAAAAAAAAAAAGTGTTTCTGATCTTCCTTTTCAATAACACATAATTGACTTCTGATAAAGTGAAATAAAATACACAATTTCAAACCTTCATTTCAATTATTTAATAATGTGATTACAACTCTCCTTTTAGTGTTTCTCCTTTATTATTTAAGATTTTTGGATGATACATTGTAAGGAAAATACATTTTACAACTTTTTTTTTTTTTGCCAAGCTCAATCTGTGTCACATTTAGCACTGCTCAGGACTTATTTCAGGTTCTGTGCTTGGGGATCACTCCTGGAAGTGATTAGGGGATCATATGTGTCATCAGGAATCAAACTTTAGTCGGTGATATTTTAAGTCAAAGGCCCTACGGTGATTCTATCAACTCTCTAATAAAGAAATTTAAAATAAAATTGAAGAGATAAGAGTTAAGGTGCAACATCAATCTGGGTTTGCACTTCCAGGGTGCAAAAGTTTAAATTATAAAAGCTACAAAAATACAAAAATTACACCCAATTTTACTCTGAAGAGATGTAATAATTTATAACTCTATATGATTTCTAATGAAGATATATAAAATATTCTTGTAAACAAGAAAATACTCGAGATTTTCCAAAGACTTATGTATTTTCTAATTATTAGATAATAGCTCAAAATAGCATGAACTTTTTTGCCTCTCTACAAGTTCAGTTAATAATCATTGGCTTAACAAATTGTTGTAGAAAATTGACTCTTGATTCTAAAGTTTATTCTACTATTGCTTTTTATATTCTCTTATTTAGTATAATCCATATTTAAATATTATAGTAGATTCTAAAAGTTAAATTCAAATCTAAAGATAATGCAAGCATTTTTATATGATTTCTATGCAGCAGATGAGCAGCAGGCAAACCTGCAGCTTACTGCAGTCAACAAGGGATTCTAAAAATTTCTACAAATTTCTACAAAATTCTACAAAATGGTACCCTTAAACAGGTCTGATAGACCCTGGTTTATACAAGGATTAAAAAAAGAAAGTAACAAGATGAATGTTAAATGAGAGAGAGAGAAATTAAAGGAACGAGGAATAGATAAATGAATATAAGGGAGAAAATGATTAAAATAGAAATTTAGAAAAAGAGAAAAATAGTTTTATTATATAGAGAACATAGATTAATTATATATAGAAAAAAGAGATTTAGACAAAGAAACAAAGAAAAAATGAGGAAAAGATTTAGATACAGAAAAAAAGACAATGCACATTTTTAAATAGAGAATATTTACCCCTTAGATAGAAATAGAAAGTGTAAAATTCTGATAACCCCAAAACTCTCCCCTATCAGCAGGAAGCAGCTAGAAATAACTCATTTCCCCTTTATCCCCAAGGATTAGAATATTTCACTTTTTTAAGCTAGCCATGGACTTGATAATAAGTTACAAATAATATTTGTTCCTTAAACACTGTTTCAATTCTTCCCTACACCTGTCTTTCAATTTTGGAGTTTCTAAATGAACTGTCAAGAAGAGAAATGTAGCTGACAACCAGCATGGTTTCTGCAGATCATCGCCTGAATAAACTTCACCAGCCGCTGAGGATAAATCTACATATAATTTTTTAAATTATAAAACATAAACGGGGCCAATATGTTGATGTATGGCAGTTGGAGTTGGGCAAGTCCCTGGGGTAGCCCCACTGTAATGACAGTTGTTCCTGGGCACACCCCTGTTACTCCCTTTGGACATGCCCCTGCAATGCCCTTTGTCATGTCAGGGAAAACTTGCAGGATGTTCAGGATAGTGACCAGAGCTGTGCCTACTAGCTTGCAAAATGGCTAGAGATAAAGCATGGATAAGATGCTACCTGCTTTGTGTTATCCCTCTTTCTTTCTCTATTGAATTCAGGCTTTCCCCTGCCACCAGTGGATTCTCTCTCTCTCTCTCTCTCTCTCTCTCTCTCTCTCTCTCTCTCTCTCTCTCATTTTTTGAAACCCCAGCAGCAACAGGTTTCAGACTTTAGTGGGAATAAAAAGATCCTTGGTTTCTCTCTTTTTTATCTCCCAATCATCAGTAGCCAGTTGCTACTATTGTAGCTCTGGAAGCCTTGGACCTCAGCAGCCATGCAGCAGCTGAGCAGCAAGTGGACTAGCAGCTTAGTGAAGTAATTACAGGGAATTCTGAAATTTTCATTTTTATTCTTATGTTTTTATTTTTAAATTTTATTTTATTGAAACAGTTATCAGCAGAAGTCTGCATAGTTTAAATCATTATATATATACATATACATATACATATACATATACATATACATATACATATAATCAATAAGGACCCTTCGCACCACCAAAGTCACCCCTCCCCCACTAATGTCCCCAGAGTGTATCCTATACCACCAGACATTTCCCTCTGGCCTGCCAGTGTAATAGGCCCCTTTAAGTAGAGATTGTTAAAGTTTACATCCTTTGATTCTATTATCATTAATTTTGGCTTGGATATTCAATTCTGTCCTTATTTCTCTGCCAATGCATCAAAGACTACTTGGACACTGACCTCCAGTCTTCCTTTAATTCTTTTTTCTTAGTTTTATAGAAAAATGCAAGAATGTGTGGTAAAATAAAATAATCCATAACCCAAGGTTCTATGAAAAAGGTGGGCCCCAATTTAAGAGATTAAAATCTCCATTTAAAAAAGGAAATGAATAGCTGAATCATAAGGAATTCCAGTTTTTTTGATGAATCTTCATATTGTTTTCATAAAGGCTGGACTAGACTGCATTCCCACTAGCAATGAATAAAAGTTCCTTTCTCTCCACAACCCCTCCAGCACTGATTATTCTTGTTCTTTGTGATGTGTACCAGTCTCTGTGATGTGAGATGGTACCTCATTGTAGTTTTGATTTGCATCTCCCTGATGTTAGTGACGTGAAGCACTTTTTTATGTGTCTTTGGCCATTTGTAATTCTTCTTTGAGGAGGTGACTATTTCTTCTCCCCATTTTTTGATGGGGTTATATGTTTTTTTCTTATTAAGTTCTGTCAATACCTTGTATATTTTCGATATTAGCCCCTTGTCTGAAGGGTATTGGGTGAATTGTTTCTCCTATTCTGTGGGTGGCTTTTGTATCTTAGGCACTATTTCCTTTGAGGAGCAGAATCTTCCCAACTCAATATAGTCCCATCTGTTTGTCTCTGCTTCCACTTGTTTAGAGAGTGCTGTTTTCTCCTTGAAAATGCCTTTAGTTTCAATGTCATATAGTATTTTACCTACGTGTTGTTCTATATACCTATGATTTCAGGCTTGATGTCAAGGTATTTAATCTATTTGATTTGACCTTCATACATGGTATTAGTTGAGGATCTGAGTTTGCTTTTTTGCAAGTGGCTACCCCGCTGTGCCAAAACCCCTTGTTGAAGAAGCTTTTCTGCTCCATTTTGAATTTCTTGCCACTTTATCAAAGATTAGTTGAATGTATTTTTGGGGAGCATTTTCAGAATACTCAAGTCTATTCCAGTGATCTGAGGATCCGTCTTTATTCCAATACCATTCTGTTTTGATAACTATTGCTTTGTAATACCATTTAAAATGGGGAAAGTAATGCTTCCCATATTCCTTTCCCCAAGGATTTCTTTAGCTATTCGTGTGTGTTTATTATTCCAAATGAATTTCAGAAGTGTTTGATCCACTTCTTTGAAAAATGACATTGGATATCTTTACAGAGATTGCATTAAATCTGTACAATACTTTGAGGGAGTATTGCCAATTTAATTATGTTAATTTTGCCAATTCATGAGCAGAGTATGTGTTTTTATTTTCTTGTGTCCTCTCTTATTTTTTGAAACTAGCTTTTGTAGTTTTCTTTGTATAGGTCCGTCACCTCTTTAGTCAAGTTGACCCTAAATTATTTGAGATTGTGGGGCACTAATGTGAATGGAATTTTTTAATGTCCATTTTTTCTCAATCATTTTTAGGGTACAAGAAGGCCATTGACTTTTGCATGCTAATTTTGTAGCCTGCTACCTTGCTATATGACTCTATTGTTTCTAGAATATTTCTTGCAGTCTTAGAATTTTCTAAATATATGATCATGTTACCTGCAAATAGTGAGAGCTTGACTTCTTCCTTACCTATCTGGATGTCCTTGATATCTTTTTCATGCCTAATTTCTTGGGCAAGGACTTCCAGTACTATGATGAATAGGAGTGGTGAGAGAGGACAGCCTTGTCTTGTACCAGATTTTAGAGGAAAGGCTTTTAGATTATCTACATTGATAACAATAGTTGTCATTGGCTTGTGGTAAATGACCTTGACTATACTGAGAAAAGTTCCTTTCATTTCTATCTTGATGAAGGTTTTTTTTAATCAAGAATGGGTGTTGGACCTTATCAAATACTTTCTCTGCGTCTATTGATATGATAATATTATTTTTGTTTTCTTTTTGTTGATATGGTGTATTATGTTGATTGATTCATGGATGTTAATCCATCCTTGCTTTCCTGGTATAAAACATACTTGATCGTGATGAATGACCTTCTTGATAATGCATTGAATTCTATTTGCTTGAATTTTGTTGAGAATCTTTGCATCTGTGTTCATCAAGGTTATTGGTCTGTAATTTTCTTTTTGGCAGCATTTCTGTCTGACCCAACTATTCCACTACTAGAGATATA
This sequence comes from Suncus etruscus, assembly GCF_024139225.1. NCBI lineage: Eukaryota > Metazoa > Chordata > Mammalia > Eulipotyphla > Soricidae > Suncus > Suncus etruscus. The sequence goes on along the minus strand of NC_064851.1, from coordinate 72,911,839 downwards.
CCCTAGGAACGCAAAAATATAATTCAAAAATCCCTTCCTCACAGCTATATTCATTGCAGTTCTATTTATAATAGCCAGACTCTGGAAACAACCATGATGCCCTTCAACAGATGAATGGCTAAGGAAATTGGTATATATACACAATGGAATATTATGCCACTGTCAGGAGAGATGAAGTCATGACATTTTTCTATATGTGATGTACATAGAATCTATTATGTTGAGTAAAATAAGTCAGAGGGAGAGAGATATACACTTACCTATGGGTTAAGAAAAATTAAAGACATTGCTATAATAACGCCCAGAGCCAATAGATTTAAGCACTAGAAGGACCGGGAGGACCGGCTCACAATTTGAAGCTCACCACAGAGTGGTGAACACTGTTAGGGAAATAACTACACTAACAACTAGCATGACAATGTTAAATTATGAGATAAGTAGAATGCCTGTCACGAGGGGTGGGAGAGGAGGAGGGCCATTGATGGTGGGGATGTTGCACTGACGAAGGATGATATTCTGTTTATGACTAAAACCCAATTACAAACATGCTTGTAATTATGGTGCTTAAATAAAGATTTATATAAAAAAAAGAAAATGAAGTACAGAATCTCAAATTTCAAATGTACAAAAATGTACACGTGGAATTAGTCAACATTTATTTAAAAAAGAAAGAGGAAAATGCTACATCATCGCCCATGTAAACAGGCCCTAAGACTTAGGAAAGCACTAATTTTGAAAAGGCCTTAACTACCTCTGATAGGGTTCTTCAAAAGCTGTCAAATTTTCCAACCTGTCTGTATTT